>NC_133383.1:10002498-10106031 GCF_049309525.1 Garra rufa | reverse complement strand
CTGTATATTATGATATAATTAATAGCCAGTAGCCAAATGGGAGGTAAATATGTATTTATTCATTCATCATTTAATCACTGTTATTTTTTTTCCTATACACTAAACAGATTATAACTGGACCACAAAGTCTTAAGTGTCAAAAAAATAAAAAATAAATAAATAAACTGAAAGCTGAATAAATAAGCTTTCCATTGATATATGGTTTGTTAGGATAGGACAATATTTGTCAGAGCTGCAACTATTTGAAAATGTAGAATCTGAGAATGCCAAAAAATCAAAATATTGAGAAAATCGCCTTTAAAGTTGTCCAAATGAAGTAATTAGTATTGCATATTACTAATCAAAAATTACCCTTTGATATATTTACAATTGGAAATTTACAAAATATATTAATGGAACATGATCTTTACTTAATATCCTAATGATTTTTGGAATAAAAGAAAAATGGATCATTTTGACCCATACAATGTATTGTTGGCTATTGCTACACATGTACCTGTGCTACTTAAGACTGGTTTTGTGGTCCAGGGTCACATATTTGTTTTAGTTTTCTGAAAATCAATATGCAGAACCGTCTGTTTTTGGTTTGGTGTATACACACACACACACACACACACACACACACACACACACACACACACACACACGAGAATAATTAATCTACAGCAATGAAATACATTAATTATACATTTTTATTTATGGTATTAAGTTTATACATCACTGTTGTTTACATCTTTATTTTGGACCAATTTGTCTGTTCAGTTTAAAATGCTATTTATTGCTCACATAAGAATGAATGTGTGAAAATGTGGGTTTTTATGTAAAAAAAAAAAAAATCATTAAATAAGATTCTTTATGTCATTTCTTTCATGTTCTTCAGCATTATGATCTAAAAAGTGTCTTGTGCTTCAGTGGAAACTAGCACAGATGGCTGTTTGTCCAAAGAAGCCTTAATGTCACAAATGAATGCTTATATGTGACCCTGGACCACAAAACCAGTCATAAGGGTTCATTTGATATTGAGATTTATATCATCATCTGAAAAAGCTGAATAAATAAGCTTTCCAGTGGTGTATGGTTTGTTGGGATAGAACAATATTTGGTCAAGATACAACTTGAAAATCTGTAACCTGAGGGGGCAAAAAATCTAAATATTGATAAAATCGCCTTTAAAGTTGTCCAAATGAAGTTCTTAGCAATGCATGTTACTAATCAGAAATTAAGTTTTGATATATTTACGGTAGGAAGTTTACAAAATATCTTTATGGAGCATGATCTTTACTTAATATCCTAATGTGTCATTTTGACACATACAATGTATTTTGGCTATTGCTATAAATGCACTTGTGCTACTTAAGTTTTGTGGTCCACTGTCACATATGTATTTTGCTCAAACAAGTTTTGCAAGGCTCATTAGGAGTCTATAGAGGAAGAATGACTAGAAAATAATGTCAGGATCTGCCTATGGAAAGGAATTAGTAACTGTGTTGTGCAACACACTGTGTTGTGTCACTCACAAAGCTTTTCTTTTTTCCTTTCAGATCCTCGTTGGGCCTCGATCAATCGTGGAGTTCTGATCTGCGACGAATGCTGCAGTATTCACCGAGGTCTGGGCCGCCACAGTTCTCAAGTCCGGCACCTGACCCAAACTCCGTGGCCCTCCTCGCAGCTTCAGGTGAAGTCCCACGCAGCATGCTCTGATGGGGAGCTGCTAAGCTTTGCATTTCCTGAGGTTCATTAAAAGGAAATGGGGCATTGTATCTCAGTTCCTCAGACAAGAATAGAACGCAACGGTCTGCACAGCTTCCCACATCAGCCTCTGCTTCTATTCTAGCTTGTTTTTTACACCACACTGCGAGATAATGTTGTTGCATATCACGTCTAGGGTCTTGAAATGTCAGAAGAGCTAAACATGTCATTAAAAACATATTGCATTAGGCCAAATTCAGACATGCGGTTAATTGCACAAGCTGCCACAACATCCTTCTCGACACTTCATGTATCTTGCTGACATCGGAGTCACAGAAATGCCATTGCAGCATTTTATGTTAAAGTTGAGGTGACGTTTTTGGTGTTTATGCACAGATGGTGAAGTCCCTGTATAATAATGGAGCAAATTCAATCTGGGAACACAGTCTTCTGGATCCATGTTCTATCATGAGTGGAAAACGCAAAGCCAATCCTCAGGACAGAGTCCAGTGAGTCCCATACATCATGGCGTTCAGAACCAAGCGAGTCTCTCAGCATAAATATGCTCACTTTATTGTTTATCTTCTCTCTCAGCCCTAACAAAACAGATTTCATAAAGGCTAAATATCAAATGCTGGCATTTGTTCATCGAATGCCGTGTCGTGAAGATGATAGCGTTACAGCCAAAGACCTCAGCAAGGTAAGAACCTTGATATGAAACTACGTCTGAAGTTCTTGAGACCAAAACCACCAAATAAACCATGAATTCGTTTTTGTTTTCAGCAACTTCACTCTAGTGTTCGAACCGGCAATTTGGAAACGTGTCTGAGGCTGTTGTCGTTGGGAGCACAGGCTAACTTTTTCCATCCAGTAAGTTTCAAACTTATTGCCATATTTTCTGTTGTAGGTAATGTAATATTAAAAACAGTATCTGTACCAACTCTGAAACTAAAAAATCTGAGCATAGTTGAGGCAAACAATCATTGTTTTGGTTTGTTTTCTATTTGAAGGATTAGTTCACAAATTTCCTGATAATTTACTCACCCCAATGTCATCCAAGATGTTCATGTCTGTCTTTCTTCAGTCAAAAAAAAAAGAAGAAAATATTTATTGATTTTTCTTTTTTGCCAAAAATCATTAGGATATTAAGTAAATGTTCCATGAAGATATTTTGTAAATTTCCTACTGTAAATATATCAAAACTTAATTTTTGATTAGTAATATGCATTGCTAAGAACTTCATTTGGACAACTTTAAAGGATATTTTCTCACTATTTTGTTTTTTTTGCACCTTTAGATTGCAGATTTTCAAATAGTTGTATCTTGACCTAATATATCCTATCCTAACAAACAATACATCAATGGAAAGCTTATTTATTCAGCTTTCAGATGATCTATAAATCTCAATTTAAAAAATTAACCCTTATGACTGGTTTTGTGGTCCAGAGTCACATATAGTGAACTTCAATGGGAATCGGCGGGATGAAGATCCCAATTGCAGTTTCAATGCAGCTTCAAGGGCTCTACAAGGTTTAGGCTGAGGAATAAGGGTCTTACAGGGCTGTACGCTTACTTTTCTTTTTAGGAGCACTTGTCAAAATTTCAAGAGCACCTTCTAATCAATAATCAAAAAATATTTGACTCCTTAAAGGTGCAGTGTGTAGATTTTTGCGGCATTTAGTGGTGAGATTGTGAATTATAACCAACGGCTCCCGTCCACCGCTCACCCCTCCCTTTACAGAAGCTACGGTGGCCCACACGGGATTAAGATGTCGTCGTTTTAGACAGCAAAGAGTAATTAGGTTTCTTTTAAAAGGAATTAAGGAATTATATTTACTTAATAATTCAATAAAACAATGTTATTGTGAATATTACAGTTACATGTTCATCATTGTGTCAGTGTTTTTCCGCTAGAACAACAGTGATGAAACGCAGTTTGTCCGTTTAGGGCTACTGTAGAAACAATACGGCGACTTCCATGTGAGGGGACCCGCGGTGTATGTAGATATAAACTGATAATTCTAAGGTAATAAAAACATAATGATTCATTAAGTAAGGTCTTTATACACCCCTGAAAACATAGTTATGTATACTATATTGCATTTCTGTCTAGAGATCATCTTAAATATTACACATTGCACCTTTAAAGTGATTTACAGGGGAATTTTGTTTTTACCTTTGTTATGACATTTTTGGCAACTTTATTGAAAGCATGTAAGCTTTATGTCATTTTTTATATATATATATATATATATATATATATATATATATATATATATATATATATATATATATATTGGAGCCGGGACTCGATTAAAAAAATTAATCTAATTAATTAGAGGCTTTGTAATTAATTAATCGAAATTAATCGCATTTTAATCGCATATAAATATTTGACCTGAGAACAGTGAGGAGTACGTTTTTTTCCTATGGCTTTTTAATTATACCATTGATAATGACTGAATACATAAGCAACAAAATATTGTTTATTTTTGTTCAACCAAGTCCAACAGACCAGTGCAATATTGCCATTAAGTGTAGCAATAGGCTCGATGTCCTGCGGTGAGATGCAAATTCCTTGTTGCATAGCTTGCACACAACCATGCTCTTATCGACGCTTTCATCCATTCGTTTTTTATAACAAAATTTCCCATCCACAGGGCCAACCAAAGCGGTCTCATCAGCTTCTTTGCCCATGTTCACTGTGGTTTGTTTTTGTCTGAACGCTAGTTGGTGCTCCAGTATAATCGGTCCGCCGAAACTTATCCAGTGAGAAACGTTCCGCAGTGCAAAAATAAGTGCGATTAAAATGCGTTAAAATTTGTATATATATATATATATATATATTTTATTTGCAAGCTTTTGAAAATTTGTAATTAAAACAACAGAATAAGAACAAGTAGAAGTTACCAATTAAATTAGTATTAACAAAATTAATTTATACTACAGAGGTGGCACAAAAGTGTGTATTTTCATATGTTTAGTGAGGCTCAGAGATGGCATGAGTGCAATCAAATTCATAAATTAATGTTGAGATTTATTTTTTAAATATAACATTTTGAATACAGAAATGTTTAATGATTAAATAACTGAAAAAGAAAAATGAAACTAAATCTGCCAGTAGGTGGCAGTAAGTCACTGATTTAATTACTAAATCATATCATTCATTTGATTCGTTTGAATGGCTGATTCATTCAGGAATAAAGCAAGCGTCTTTATGAATGAGAAATTTAATCATCGACTCACTAGATTCATTTAAAAATGCACGTTCATTCATAAACGAAACAGCGCTGAGTTTGAATGGAAATGCGCAGTGGCTCAGTTGTGATTTGTTTGACCATTTTTGAAGACGAAATAGAGCAAAATCGGGCAATAGTGTTATAGTCAGACAATGTTTGTCACTTAATAATAACTTGTTTATTTAACTGTTTTAAATCAATTGTAATAATTACTGTATTAAAATCAATATCTAATGTACAAACTTCCTTAAAAATCCTTAAAAGCTGTCACTCTTCTTAGTTCATGGCGATCTCACAAATTTCCATTTTAATCAACAAAGCTCTCTACACTGCACAGTGAATGTTTTATTTACAGTCTCTCTACACTTTGTTTTATGAAAGGATATTACTTAACATTGCAAAAACATGTAGAAACCTTTGAAGCTCCATTCAGTGCTAACACAAATATGCTGATCTAGTCAGTCGCACGATGTGTAAAGAAAGTCAAAGGCCCTTTAAAAAAGTAAAACAACGTTAGTTGGATGATTTTGAAGTTGGAGGAGAAAATGTGTACCCAGACGAAGAACTAACTGTGCAAGACATGATTACATAATGCAGGAAAGACAACATTTGTGGTAATTATTATTTATTTTTTTAAAATAGAAAATAGCCAATCGCTCTGCTAGATAAGAACCTTATTCCTCAGCTGGGATCGTGTAGAGCCCTTTGAAGCTGCATTGAAACTGCAATTTGGACCTTCAACCCATTGGCTCCCATTGAAGTCCAGTATGTGAAGAAAAATCCTGTAATGTTTTTTCTCAAAAACCTTCATTTCTGTTCAACTGATATACTATATATATATATATATATATATATATATATTCTGGAAGTGAACTATTCTTTAAATGAATGCGCTCCATAGTAGGAATACATTACTCCATTGAATGCCACATCATTTGTTTTCCTCAGGAGAAAGGAAATACTCCATTACATGTGGCTGCAAAAGCAGGCCAGCTGCTACAGGCAGAGCTGCTCACTGTGTATGGAGCAGATCCCGGAGCACCAGACAGTTCTGGGAAGACTCCTATTGACTACGCCAGGTGAGAGAGAATTAGATCTGAGGAATCAATAGAAAAAGTCAGCGTTTTGAATGTTTAATGTTTTGTTTTCTCTTATGTCTCATTATAGGCAGGCAGGACACCAGGAACTTGCAGACAGGCTGGTGGAGATCCAGTTTGAGCTGACAGACAGACTAGCATTCTATCTGTGTGGAAGAAAGCCAGGTCAGTCATAAGTATCTTTGTAATAACAGTACAGCATGTGCTTCAAAGATTTGAAAGCCTGAAAAGATTTTTTTTTCTCTCAGATCATAAAAACGGTCAACACTTTATAATTCCTCAGATAGCAGACAGGTAGGATAAGCTCCCTTTTGTACCACACTTGTCTTAAACTGTTTTTGATTATAATACTTAAATGCATAATTTGTTTTCTTTGCTCGCTCCATATGGATAAGAAATGTGTAAGTATAAAAGTAAAACTTGCTTGTCTTGCTAAACTAAGTTATGATCTGATGATAACAGCTTTTATCATTTTATTTTACATACAGCAGTCTTGACTTGTCAGAATTGGCCAAAGCAGCAAAGAAGAAGCTTCAGTCGGTAAGTGGTACAGGAGTTTGCTGCTTTTGTAAAGTTGAACCTTGAGGTTTGCTGTTTGTGTAATAACCTTGTTGTGCTGCTCTCAGCTTAGTAATCATCAGTTTGAAGAACTAGCCATGGATGTTTATGATGAAGTTGACAGAAGAGAAACGGATGCAGGTTAGAATATCATTCCCTCAAAGTACTTTTCCTGATTTTATCCTAACATTTTGATTTATGGAATTCTTTTGCTGTTATAGTCTGGCTTGCGACTCAGAACCACAGCACGTTGGTCACGGACACCACCGTGGTTCCTTTCCTCCCTGTCAACCCTGAATATTCTTCTACTAGGAATCAGGTACATTGACTAGATGCATACTTTCACCTTCTAAAAAAAAATTGAGTTGGTTTAATAATGTTTGAGTTTTCTTTCTTTGTGGTGTTTGTTGCAGGGACGTCAGAAGCTTGCAAGGTTTAATGCACATGAGTTTGCGACATTGGTTGTTGATATTTTAACTGACGCCAAGCGCCGTCAACAAGGAAATTCCCCTGATAATTTTAAAGGTGATGAAAGGGGATCTTGGGTTTTTCTTTGATCATGAACTATATAATGCATGAAGTTCAACTTCCACCCTTTGTGTCTGTCCAGATAATGTAGAGTTAATTCTGAAAGACATTGGGAACCGTCATGGCAGTGAAAGTTCAGAGTTGGACCAGCCTGATTACGACAGTGTGGCATCCGATGAGGATACTGAGCAAGAACCAACATCTGGAAAAGATGAGCGGACCAAGGTACATCAGGAGGTCCTCTAGGTCAGGGGTGCCCAAACTTGGTCTTTGAGGGTCAGTGTCATGCAGACCCCCAATTAGACACACCTGAACCAGCTATCCAAGCTCTTACTAGGCATACTACAGACTTCCTGGCAGGGGTTTTGAGGCTAGTTGGAGCAAAACTCTGCAAGACACCAGCCCTCCAGGATGAGTTTGGACACCCCTGACCTAAGTGTACAGTTGAGGTCAAAAGTTTACATCTTCCTTTCAAAATCTGCAAAATGTTAATTGTTTTACCAAAATAAGAGGGATCATACAAAATGCATGTTATTGTTTATTCTCCACTGACCTGAATAAGATATTTTAAATAAGACATTTACATACAGTATAGTCCACAAGAGAAAATAATAGTTGAATTTATAAAAATGATGCGGTTCAAAAGTTTACATCCCCTTGATTCTCAAATACTGTGTTGTTACCTGAATGATCCACAGCTGTGTCTTTTTGTTTAGTAATAGTTGTTCATGAGTCCTTTGTTTGTCCTGAACAGTTAAACTGCCTGCTCTTCTTCAGAAAAATCCTTCAGGTCCCACAAATTCTTTGGTTTTCCAGCATTTTTTTTGTATTTGAACCCTTTCCAACAATGACTGTGTGATTTTAAGATCCATCTTTTCACACCGAGGACAACTGAGGGACTCATATGCAACTATTACAGAAGGTTCAAACGCTCTAGATGGAAAAACCTTTTAAACAAAATAGAGATGTGTACATTTTTCTTATTTTACCTAAATATTACATTTAGTACTGCCCTTCAGAGGCTAGAGAAGATAGTTACACATTTCCCAGAAAAAAAATAATTTAAATTTACCCTGATCTTTAAATTCAAAAAGTTTTCACCCCCAGCTCTTGATGCCTTGTTTTTCCTTCTGAAGCATCAGTGAGCTTTTGAACCTTCTATGATAGTTGCAATTGAGACCCTCAGTTGTATTCGGGGTGAAAAGATGGATCTCTAAATCATACAGTCATTGTTGGAAATGGGGAATGGGGTCATTTTATGCATTTTCTCTTGTGGACTATTTGTAAATGTCTTTTATGTGAAATATCTTATTCAGGTCAGTGGAGAATAAACAATAACATGCATTTTGTATGAGCTCTCTTATTTTGGTAAAACAATTAACATTTTGCAGATTCTGAAAGAGGGATGTAAAGATTTGACCTCAATTGTATAGGAACAAATTTAACTGTGATCTCTTCTCTCAGAGCTCAGAGTCTTCAGACTTGTCGGACAGCCCCATCACTGTGCAGGAGTTCATGGAAGTGAAAAGTGCCCTTACCGCCTCTGAAGCAAAGATCCAACAGCTCCTCAAGGTCAACTGCCATCTTAGTGAGGAGTTGAGACTCATGCAGAGCAAGGTGAGTGTTCAGATCGTATCACCCAGCCCTACTCAACACAACCATCTTTGCTGCAAATCTCTGACTCTACTTGGTGCCTGTGTTTCAGTTAAACTCCCTCCAGAATGAGAACAGCACTCTAAAATGGCCGACTCCTAACAGCTTGGCAAGGCCGCAGGACCTCCCGCACAGGGCACCTCCACGTGGCTGTAGGGCCATGTCGATGTATGAGACCGGCTCGGGTTTGAGGCAGTACCACCCTAGAGGAGAAACCGTCTGCCCTGACACAACCTTGACTCTTCAACCACTGCCGTCAAATGTAAGTATTAACCAAACCAAATCCGGAATTGGTTGTGGCACTCCTGACTCATTATTTCCTTGGTTTTAACTCATTTGGTAACCCAGTGAATCATAACGTCAGGTATGCTTTGATAGCCCCTATTCCCTTTTTATGCATTCATATTTAAAAAAAAAAATCCCTTTGCCTATTCAAAACATAATCTGAACCCTTTCTAGATTGGGAAGGGTCCCTCGGTGACTGCCTTCTCCTCCCTTCCCACGTTCCCCTCAACTCTGTCCTGGTCCTGGGATGAGATAACCCAAAGGGTGAAGTACCTGCTCAGTGAACAGGCTGTTGAAAGGACTTCTCTTCTATCTGTCCCCATTCACTCAGTGCATGAACCACAGATCTGTCCAACCAATGGACAACTTGTTCCTCAGCTGGACTACTAACGTTAAACAGTATGCACAGCGAGAGACGCCAGCCATTAACATTACTCACAACTCTACTTGATGTGTAACGCAGTCACTGGCTCTCTGATATCTCAGACCCAAAACATAATCTACGCAAGTATGCGAATGCAAATGCTTCTAGCTACACAAGTGTGACGTTGTCCATCGTCCAACTTAGATTACATTGAAGGTAGACATTTTATCAGTTCCTTCATACTCAGTTGAACCAATGACTTTTGTGTTGCTAGTGATAGGAGTGGGTCATATACTGGTTGACACGATTAACCAGTAGAAATGTGTCAACTGGTAGATATTTTCAACTATCGTGTCTATCGCGGTGCTACGTGGTCACAAACACTTATTGATTGCACTTCATTTTTAGCATTGCGGTTTAAAAACAAGTGATTTTAAGCACGGGAGTTTTGAATGTAGTTATTTTTGCCACGTTATTAATCTTACACTGTTAAATACACAAACTTGTGTGTCAAAATGCCCGTCTTTGCAAGTATCCTCGTAAACACAGTAATTTAAGTCTTAAGTGAAAGAAAACAGCTGAGAAAGAAAACGCATGTGTAACAATATATTGGATCAGAGCAGCTCTTAAAGTGACAGCAGTCTAATATTCCTCATTCAAGTTAATCAAACAACAAAAGAAAGAAGATTTCTCACTGCTCTAGACTAAATGTGACCCTGTACCACAAAACCAGTTATGAGGGTAATTTTTTTTTTTTTTTTTTTTATTATTATTTGAAGTCGCCTTTTATAGTCCCGATCTAATGATTCACAATCTGTGCTCCGAGCCCCAATCTGAAATGGTTGTTCGTGAATCATTATTCATATCAGGACTACGCAGTGTGGATTGTGAATCATTTGATTCAGATCGGGACTTCTGTGTCCCAGAAAAAGAGTAACCGATGAACCAAATCAGTTTAGTCATTTACTCTGAATTCGATTGATTCAAACTTGAAGTTTGATCATCAATTTCAAGTGATTCAATAGCAAAAAATAGAAAATTAAAAGGAGACATTTATTTTCGAATTGACATCAATTGTTGTCAAGTGTCTTCTAACTGTGAGGTGTCCACACTTGAAAAGGACCAGACTTGGGATTTCACTCAGAATGATATTTATTTTGATCACTTCATGTAGCAATGGTAGGATCAAATGCAACAGGTGAAAAACCTTTAAACAAACAAAGCACAAACATTTTAAATAAACAGGTATTCTTCCAACACAGGAAAGGTTAAATGCATTTTTTACAGGCAACACAGCTTGATTTATTACTCTGCATGTTACAAGCAATACCATACCAATCTAAGCATTTTAGTCTTATCAGTTATCAGCATCTCTTTAAATCATGCAGTAATAATTACTTTCAAACTTCACCTGTAACATTAACACATTTACCACATTAAATACCAAACAAAGGATCTAAATGAGAGTCTATGAATAAAGAGTTCACGTGAGCTTACCGATAGCCCGTCATAATTAAAAAGTCCCAGTTCCTCACAGTGAATGAGTTTGTGCCTCTGCCGTCTTTGTCCGTCGCGCTCCAGTCAAATGACTAAATGCATGTTTTTAAACACTGAACTGGGCGCGAACTTCTAATTTCCCCAATTCAATTCACCTGGTCGGGACGCACCAGAGCGCGCGCACAGTCACGTGCGGGCTGGCAATGCAGAGCGCGCGCAGAGGAGGCGGCATGCAGGAGAAAGAAATGACGGGTACACGGAAGACAGCCACACCTCCACCGGGTTAGCGTGACAATTGTAATGATTTTAAAAAGTATGTAGTGATGGGGGAAATGGAGCTTTTTGTAACTCCAATACTATAGTACTATAGTAAAAGTGTAGTGTACTTTCTAATACTTTAGTAGTGATACTTTGTATGTGCTTCACTTTATTTTTGCCATTTTTTTAAATTAGTATATTTTTATTTATCTATTTATCTTTAGAATTTTGAGTTTGAAAGAGACATTGTTTGATAAGTGAGATCTCTGTTGGAAGTCCTTGAAAATCAAAAAAGAAGTGCTTGAAAAGCCCTTGAAAGCCCTGGAATTTTATTATACAGTATCTGTACGAACCCTGTATTAAATTATGGTATCAAACGTTTTGATATCATAAAAACCTTATTTAAAGCAAAAGTAACTACATTGTGACATGTCAGTACCGTGAAATAAAATTACTCATATTACTCATTACTCACGATGTACGATTTTGGATATATCTCCACCCCTCCCACAGAGCAATGGTTTTGAAAACAGTCTTGTTGAACAAGTTAAAGTCAGCTAAACGGTTAACATGTTTATAACTAGCTATTTGAATACTAACGCAGGGCAAATAAGGCAGATGTTTGAAGGGAACTCTATTGCCCCCTTGAGTCTTAAGGGTTTGTTACCGGACAGTGTGTTGGCTGAGCATCTGCGTGCAACTGCTTGCGTGGAGTATGTTTCTGGCTTTACTTTACAGCTCTGTTATGCTGATGTTTTGATTCTACACCAAATGCATGATGGTTTGCTGTGTCTTCAAGCTTTGAGTGAGCACCAGTTTTCAGTAACAGTTAGCATCCCTTGTTTGTGCAGAAAGCTCACTATGATTCTATTCCTGTTTTAGGGATCCACATTAGACGCCCAGAGCGGCTTGCCAGAAAGTGACTATGATAATGCACTGAACCATGTCGAGATGGACGAATCTGGGTTTGTCTTTGCACCTCTTGTTGTTTAAAAAAAAACATATATTCAAATGCATTTTTTTGACACTGAATTCTTCCACTTTACTCACAGGTCAGTGCACTCCAGGGCGAGCGGCTGGCTGGGCGATGGTACAGTGCCACAATCAGAAAACCCGTCTGAGGGTGAGTGCGATTCGTCTCTACCGTGCACAGAGGATGTCATCAGCAAAACAGAGCTGATCACGAAGAACATCCAGGAATTACTCAGAGCTGCCCAAGAGAATAAACATGAGAGGTAAGATTACTCTGGCATTTGTGCGGCGACAGCATGGATAGGTTTAGGACCTAGTCACTAGACAGAAACTCAGCGTTCAGCCTCGGGGACACAGTGTCACCTTTGTCTGTTAAGCAAGTGATGGGATCGTGTCAACACAGCTGGGATATAACATCACATGACCAGGATGGAAGGACACACATAGATTCACAAATAGCTTATGCTTTGTTTCTTTTTTGCTGAGTTTACAGCATGCAGTATGTTCAGTATTCATATAAGTATCAGGAACAGCCATTTGGATCCAATATTCTGAACACAGAGCCTTTGTTGCTGAACTTGTGCTGGTATTGAGTCTCCGGTCAGTGGTGATCATTATGCATTCATGGGAGAACGATACCATAGGTTAGCATTTCACTCACCCAGATCTGCACTTCAGCTCCCCTTTCACAGTGTAAAAAAGTCAGTGTGTGGTTGCTGTTGTGTTCTGGGTGGTTTCTACCATCAAGAACCACTAATTATTAAAAATGGCTTTTCTTATCCTTGTTTCATTATTTATTTTTAGTTCTTTTTTCTTTATTTAAGGCTGAACTGAGTTGTAGTGTGAATCAAGCTTTTGTGTGGATTATTAGATGCATATTTGCTTCTACTTTTCCACATTTTAATTATTATAATATAGCTTTAAAATGGTAAGATTTGAATCATAATCTTAAATGACCCTTTTAATTATTTATTGTATTTCTTTGTCAAAGCTTTGTCCCATGTTCAGAGAGAATTCTTGTAGCAGTGACAGAAATGGCTACGTTATTCCCTAAGGTAAGCCTTGGGCCAACAAGGAAACTTTGCCTTAATAAAAATAGTTCTATTTACAGTTGAAATCAAAAGTTTGCATACACCAAATAATAATTATTTTAACAAAATAAGAGGGATCATACAAAATGCATGTTGTTTTATATGTAGTACTGACCTGAATGAGATATTTCACATAAAATACATTTACATAAAGTCCACAAGAGAAAATGATAGTTGAATTTATAAAAATGACCCCATTCAAAAGTTAACAAATAACATACTTGATATTTAAAACCTGTTGTTAACCTGAATGATCCACAGCTGTTTTTGTTTAGTGATAGCCCCTTGTATGTCCTGAACTTTTGTGCTGTTCTTCAGAAAGATTTTTCAGATCCCACAAATTATTAGATTTTTCAGCATTTTTGTGTATTTTAACTATTTCCAACACTGACTGTATTATTTTGAGATCTTGAGATTTTTTTCACATTGAGGACAACTGAGGGACTCATTTGCAACCATTACAACATTTTCAAATGTTCACTGATATGTCAAAAGAAAACATGATGCATTAAGAGCCAGGGGTATAAACTTTTGAACAGAATGAAAACATGTACATTTTTCTTATTTTGCCTAAATATATATATTTTTTCATTTAGTACTGCCCTTCAGAAGCTACAGAAGAACTAACATGTTTCCAGAAGGACAAAATAAGTAATAAATTCACCCTGATCTTCCAATTTAAAAAGTTTTCACCCCATCTTAGTGCATTGATTCCTTCTGAAGCATCAGTGAGTGTTTGGACCTTCTGTACTCTGCAAAAAAAATGGTTTTCTTAGATTTTTTTGTCTTGTTTCTAGCCAAAATATCTAAAAATTCTTAAATCAAGAAGGATTGTCTAGACTCTAGACAAGTAAAAATTATGTTCTTGTTTTCATAAACAAGTCAAAATTAAATTTTGGTTGAAACAAGCTAAATAATCTGCCAATGTGGTAAGAAAAATAATCTTGATTTCTGTTTGAAATAAGATTTTTTTTGCTTGCCCCAATGGCAGATTATTTTGCTTGTGTTTTTTTTTTTTTTTTATAAAACAAGAAAATAATTTTGTACTTGTCTAGAAAATCCTTCTTGATTTAAGATATGTTGGCAGGAAACAAGCATTTTTTGAAGTGTAATAGTTGAGTCCCTCAGTTGTCTTTAGTGTGTGTGAAAATATGAATCTCAAAGTCATACAATCCTTGTTGAAAAGTGTTCAAACACACAAGAAAGGCTGAAAAACCAAAGAATTTGTGTGACCTGACAATTTTTTTCTGAAGTACAGCAGGCAGTTTAACTGTTCAGGACAAACAAGGGACTCATGAACAACTATCACTAAACAAAATAAAAAAAAACAGCTGTGGATCATTCAGGTCACAACACAGTATTAAGCACAGGGTCGTTTTTTATAAATTCAACTATTATTTTCTCTAATGGACTATATGTAAACATCTTTTATGTGAAATATCTTATTCAGAGCAAGTACTCAATAAAAAAACAACATGCATTTTGTATGAATCCATTTTATTTTGGTAAAACAATTAACATTTTGCATATATTGACTTCAACTGTATATCCTTGTCTTATATGTTTGCATTCTCAGCAAGCACTAAATGGTTAATAAGATTGTGATATTGTCTTCCATTAGAGGCCATCTTCTGAGACCGTTCGCGGGTCGTTACGCCTCTTGACCTCGAGTGCCAGCCGTCTACAGGGCGAATGTCAAAAGGCCACACCGCACGACTCCCAGCAGGTTATTCAGTGTGCCTACGACATTGCCAAGGCGGCTAAACAGCTAGTTACTGTGACCACCAAAGACAGTAACTGATTACAAGTGAGCGCCTTTCCTGTTCAATATGTTACACCATGTATTTTTATTTGCTATTATATTGTCCAGTATTATTGATGATCAACACAGCACAGTTTGGTTTGTATTACTGCAAATAATGCATTTTTTGAAGTTTATGCATACATACACTAACATAATTTTTGGGGCACTAAGCCTTGATAATCAACGCCCTGTCCTAGCTTTATGGTTATGTAAACTAACTAATATTTGTTTTGCTTCCCATGGTGCTAATTAACTGATTTGTTATGTCTATTGCTCCTGTTTGTGGTTAAACAGAACAAGGCCTTTACTCATTTAATACCTGCACATTTCAAAAATACCACATACAAAGTTTAAGTGAGACAAACCCGGAAATCATAAACGGCTGTTATTGCTGAAATTCAGCTGGTGGTATTAAGTGTTTCTTTGTCTTAAAAAACCAGCTCACTCAAAATGTGACCGTGATGTAGATGTCAGGACACACAATGCCTCATTTCTTGTGCAATAAATAACTGAAGCCTCGCTGCAAAATCCTACCTTACCTGTCCTGGTGTTGCCATTGTGTTAAGTATTCAGAGTGTATAGTCTTATTATGGAGTGCTTTAGTATATGAGCTGTCATACCTCACGTGTGTGTGTGTGTGTGTGTGTGTGTGTGTGTGTGTGTGTGTGTGTGTGTGTGTGTGTGTGTGTGTGTGTGTGTGTGTGTGTGTGTGTGTGTGTGTGTGTGTGTGTGTGTGTGTGTGTGTGTGTGTGTGTGTGTGTGTGTGTGTGTGTGTGTGTGTGTGTGTGTGTGTGCGTGCGTGTGCGTGCGTGTGTGCGTGCTTGAGTATCTGTTATACACCTAAATATATAGTCCCTCACAAATGCAGACATGTCTCATGATTTTAAAATGTCATGTTTGTCATTTTCACGACAAGTAGTGTTTTTCCCCCTCACTTATTTGTTTCTCATAGCCTCTTTAGCAAGTGTGTGAAAGTTTTCATTCATCCATGTCATCAGAGAATGTCAAGAGTTTATTCACAGACAACTGCAAAATGAAATCCCGTTGCTATGAATTCACTCCTCCTGATGTTTTAGGAGATGTTCCTGTGTTAATTTGTGTGTCCAAAGGATGTGTTCATCTGTTGCCTTGTCTGAAATGATACTAATAACACAAACAATTGCCTAACGGCCACCAGCTGCTGTGTTAGTGATTCCGGTATTATGTGGTATCGCTTTGTATTATTCAGTACATGTATTATATTTATATACAAGTTATATATGTAAGCTGCTAGTTGTCAGTCATGTATGCAACTAATCTGGTGCGACTTTGTCCTATTTCCTGCTCTAATATCTGCCGGATGTGTACACATGCACTTAACCTGCTCAGTTCAGAAGGTTACGTTGGCCTTCAAATGGGATATGCATCATGCCATTGATGCTGCTTCAATGAAAGTCTTGTTACTAAATATAATAAATTTTAACTGTACTCAAGTGAAAATGTGTCATTTTTAATGCATGTCCATCAGTATTTGCATTAAATAATTATACTTTTTGTCTGAATTAGTGTTAAATGTCAGTAACTCTAAGGTTAAAAGTCAAAAATATAGTCAAATGTATAGTTGTATAATATGTTCGTTCATATATAAAATGGTAAAATGTGTTAAATGTCTTAAAGGAGTAGTTCACTTTCAGAACAAAAAAATGACAGATAATGTACTCACCCCCTCGTCATCCAAGATGTTCATGTCTTTCTTCAGTTGTAAAGAAATGGTGTTATTTGAGGAAAACATTTTAGGATTTCTCTTCATATAATGGACTTCTATGGTGGCCCCAAGTTTGAACTGCCAAAATGCAGCTTCAAAGTGCTCTAAATGATCCCAGCCGAGGAAAAAGGGTCTTACCTAGCGAAACGATCGATTATTTTCTAAAAGCATTTACAACTTACATACTTTTTAATCTAGACAAGATGAGCATTTGAGGTTTAAAAAGTATATACATTTTAATTATTATTATTATTATTATTATTATTATTTTATTTTTTTAGAAAATAACCCATCGTTTTGCTAGATAAGACCCTTCTTTCCTCAGCTATGATCTTTTAGAGCTCTTTGAAGCTGCATTCTGGAAGTTCAAACTCAGGGGCACCATAGAAGTCCATTACATGGAGAGAAATCCTGAAATGTTTTACTCAAAAAACATAATTTCATTTATGACTGAAGAAAGAAAGACATGAACATCTTGGATGACAAGGGGAAGAGTACATTATCTGTAAATTTTTGTTCTGAAAGTGAACCACTCCTTTAAGTAGCATGGGTATGTTTTGTAGCAATAGCCAAAAATACATTGTATGGGTCAAAATATTAAAATGTTAAGTAAAGATCATTCTACATTAAGAAATTGTGTAAATATTGTACAGTAAATATTTCAAAACTTAATTTTTGATTAGTAATATGCATTGCTAAGAACTTAATTTGGATTTTTTTTTTTTTTTGCATCCTCAGATTCCAGATTTTCAACTAAGTGTATCTCGGCCAAATATTGTCCTAACAAACCATACAGTTATAAAAACGGACTCTTATGACTGGTATTGTGGTCCAGGGTCACATTCATATAATTGTTTCAAAATGTACAGCTTTCCATGAAGGGAATTCAAAATGCTGGCATGATTTATTAACGTGGCCTCAGTGAACTCATTTCGATCTTATTTCCTTCAGTCAGTTACTTTGTCAGTGGCTCTTCACACATGTTGAAATTTTTTTCACGACACAACTGACGAATTGAAAGTTGTAACGAAGCGTCGTGCAATTAAAACAAAAGAAACCATACTATTTATATTTTATTTATATAATTTGCGATGGCACTTTTGCTGGATCAGCAGTTTGCGCCGCTGCCTGACACCAACGAGATCGCTACCAAAACATTTCTGGAGTCAGTTGCTCATCTTCCACTTTTTTTCGGTGAGTCGTCAGCTTCTGCATGTGATTTCACTATGGGAAGTTAAAAAGTATGCCTGTTTTAACTATAATAAGGCATGTTGATAAAAGCTAGATTAAGTACGTTAATTTTAAATAGAAGCGAATGACTGGAAACAGTATAATATGCCTGTAATATTTCTCTTCATGCCACTGCCTTTCACATTTGACTTGTTTATTGGATTTCTAATTGTATGAATTGTCAAATCCTGTGTAACAAACAACAAGGAGGTCATTAAATATTGAGTGGACAGAACAGAACGGACACGTTCTCTCTTCCCGCAGCGGGGGTTAAAGGATGGTTTTCAATACATCCTTCAACCACATGGTGGCGACAAGTGACCATGCGCTGTTATCACCCTGTGTTTTAGGGTCAGAAATTTGACCCTGGACCACAAAACCAGTAGTAAGTAGCACAGGTATATTTGTAGAGTTAGCCATAAATACACTGTGGATAAAAATGATAGATTTTTCTTTTATGCCAAAAATTATTAGGATATTAAGATCCATTAGGATATTTTGTAAATTTCCTACCGTAAATATCTCACAGCGTAATTTTTGATATACACATTGCTAAGAACTTAATTTGGACAACTTTTCTCAGTATTTAATTTTTTTGCACTCTCAGATTCTAGATTTTCAAATAGTTGTATCTCAGCATATTGTCCTAACAAACTATATATCAATGAAAAGCTTATTTATTCAGATGATGTATAAATATTAGTTTCAGAAAATTGACCCTTACTTTCAATTTTCCACAAAACTGGTTTTGTGGTCCAAGGTCAAAAATACACTGAAATGTCAGTCATATTTGAATTGTGGGCCTAAAATGTTGCTGTAGTTAATTGCTGTTATTTAATGTTTTATGTTTTATAAGTATTTTATTCTAGGCTTGTCTAGTTATAGTTTCAGTATAATATTGTTAGTTTAGTATAGGTGTACAGTTTACAGTAAATGTTTACCAAATGGCATTTTCACTTTCTTGGTAAGGCTGGTCTTCCTGCACATCTTATTTATTTTTTCTATTGATTTGATTATTTTAATGTATTCTTTATTGTTTTAGGTAACACTGAAGGCATGGCCTTCTATAATAGTGAGTAATATAAAAAGTGTTTTATGAAATGATTTTTCAGATTGCCTAGGTTCCAAGGTTTTTGCACCGATTAAGGCTGACATAAATGGAAACATCACAGTAAGTCTCAGAACTAAGTTATGTATTTTCATGCTTTGTCAGTTTTTGAAGGTAATGTATTGAAGTAGCATTTTCTGACTTCCTCCCAAAAAGAAAATTAAAGCTGTCTATGACTCAGATCCAGAGAAGTATGAGACTCTTCAGCAGATTCTGTTAATAGAAAAAAGCACCTATGGCTCAGAGTGGCCAAAAGTTGGAGCTACACTGGCGCTCATGTGGTTAAAGAGGTAATTTGTTCACCTGACTAGGTGAACTATGCACTTTCTGCATGCCTTTTGTCCAAAATGTAACAGCTAAAATCTCAGTTTTATAGATACTTATATGTGCATATCTTTAAAATATTTTAAAATACTTAAAAAAACATGAATAGAAACTAGAACTGCGTGATTAAATTAAGAATCACATTTTTGTATTGCAATCTTAAAAATAAAAGTTCTTTACTGGCATCAATGGTACCATGAAGAACCTTGAACATCCATGGAACCTTTCAAATGCAGAAAAGGTTCTTTAGAATTTTAAAATATTCTTCAAAATGGTATTTTAAGAACTATTCGTGGATTCAAGGTGCTTTGGGGAAGCAAAAAATGGTTCTTTCCATGGCATCACTGCAAAAACGGAACCTTTATTTTTAAGAGTTTAAAAAAAGTTTATTTCCGTCCTTAACAGTACCTGAACTTTAAATTAAATTATTAATGATTAAATTATTAAACAAAATGCAATTTGCTAGATGTGCTGTCAAAATATTTGCTTAAGTTTACTTACAAAATGCAATCAAGAAAAAGTAGCAAACATGTAAACGAAAATATTTAAATATTTAAGGGCGCGTCGCGTCAAAACCAAATAGATTCTGTTACAATCAATGATACTGTCTACACTGGACGTCGCGTTATCTGTGTTACTTGGGGAATTTTTACATTTAAATGTAGCGAGACCTTTAAGGGCTATGCTTAAAAAAAACAGCCCACCTGTTCAGGGGTTGTCCCGGAAGAGATGCCAATGAGTTCAAACAACGGCGCGAACGCTGAATCAACTCGCGTTTGATCCCAAGCGCCATCTCAAATGAATTTCGAGTTATCAATAACGAACAAGATAATCGTTGGTATGTGAATTTAGATTGTGATATTGTAGCCGTTAATTGTGATAGCTCTAATAGAAACACATTACGTACAATTTATAGCTTGCACCTTGGTTTTAACAGTTTACCTGTCTTCTCAGAGGCCTCCGGTTCATTCAGATTTTACTGCAAAGTCTAGCGGATGGTGAAAGAGATGAGGACAATCCCAATCTTATTCGCATCAATATCACTAAAGCCTATGACCAAGCTCTCAAGAGGTACCACGGCTGGATAGTCCAGAAGGTTTTCAAGGTGAGTGTTTTCTGTTGCTTTTGTGGATGGCAATATGTGCATGTCGATTTGTTTTGCATGTTGAGGCCTTGTGGAATGGTCTTGTTGATATATTGAGTCACTCTGTAATAAGGCATTAGCTAGCTAGTGGTATTTAATAAGGTATTGATTTTTGCTTACCCAGCGTTTTGTTTGGTTCTGCTGTAGGCTGCTTTATTTGCTGCACCAGGCCGGTCAGATTTTCTTAAAGCTTTATCCAAGGATCAAGAAGTTGCAGAGGAGGATTGCTTAGCAAAAATTCGTCAGTTCTTGATTAACTTCACTGCAACTGTAGATGCCATTTATGAAATGTATTCTGCAATGAATGCTGAACTGGACTACCTGGTTTGAAACAAGCAAAAGTACTCTGAAAAAGGTACTCTGAAGATATCTTTAATGCTGCACAGTTTTCATACACAGTATGAGGGCACAGACTCAGTGATGATTAAGAGCTTTTGTCTTTGTTGTTGTGTTAGAGTAGTTATGCTTGTATGATTGCAGCATTAATTTTAATTCTAATGTTTAGTGTGGATGAGGATGTGCTGTGTCATGAAGTGACGTTGCTCTACATTGTTCAAATTTGTGTTGCCTATATTCTTAAAATAAGAGACTATAAGCAGTGTTGGGGAAAGTTACTTTTAAAAGTAATGCATTGCAATATTGCGTTACTCCTTAAACAATCATGTTGGTTACTTTTAATGGAAAGTGATGCATTGTTACTTTTCGGTTGTTATTTTATTTTTTTTAATTCTGGTCAGAGCATGCTTGTTTTTTTTATATAAGTTTAATTTTAGCGAATGTAAAAGCCTTTTCACACCAAATAGCAAATAGTAAAATGAATAAGCCTCAGGCTGACGGAAAAGTAAATTCACATCTGTACAGTAGAATGCAGGAGAAAAAAGTTCAACACTCTTCAGCAATAAAAAAAAAAAAAAAAAAAAAGGTGCAAGGTGCTTTAAGGCATTTAAGCACATATTCAAAATACATTATGTATGTAGTAAGCCCTTTTTTGCAAACACAGGTAATTTACCATAGAAAAATTATATTTTGTAACATTTATGACTTTTATAGCACCAGCTGTGGTCTGATCTCCTTAAAACTTTGCATGCTTGTTTAGAATCACCTGTCACATGTGCATACCAGGTTTTGTGAAGGTTTTTCCCAGATTGATCGAAAAACCTAGCACTAGTTTACAAAAGTAGTTTTTTTTATGTCTTGTCATTTAACAAACAATTTGATTGACAGCAGTGGTTCTAGAGGCAAAGTTGTCTAGAAGAAAGAGTTCTGTCATATGATATGAATAGACGTTATGCGCAACATTCTTCCGGGTTCTACAAAACAGCCTTAACTACTTCCGGCCGTCCGCTACTGGTACAGCGAAGATAGGGACGTTCTAGTGTGAACGGGGCTTAAGGAAACAGCTTAACGTGGTTGTACCTCAACAGCGACCAGGGAAGACCAAACTTCTGTCAAATGTTACATATAATAAACACTTGCTGCTGTCAAAAGAACGACATCTCATTCAGCATATAAAGTGAATATATCACGTTAAGCGTCCCCCATAGATAAGGAAATAACTTAACTTGGCTTAACACATTACAAATTTCTGGAGAAAATGTGATGGCACGCAAAGTTGGTCCAAATTCATGACTTCTTTTTTATAAGTAAAATTTGACAGAATATACGCTAAACCAGGCTGAGTCCTTTATGGACTATGGGGAGCGCGTAGCTTGATATTATTCTCTTTATGCTGCTCGTTCTTACAAAATACACTAGCTGCTGTTAAAAGAATGAGCTCTTATTCAGCGTATAGTGAATGTTACGCGTTATTCCCCATAGAAAAAAAACAACACTTTCTGCTGTCAAAAGAACGAGCAGCATAAAGAGAATAATACGCGTTCCCCATAGAAGTCCATTACAAGGACTCAGCTTAGCCTGGTTTAGCGTACCTTAACCACGTCTTCTGTCAAATTTTACTTATAATAAAGAATCATGAATTTGTACCAACTTTGCGTGCCATCACATTTTCTCCAGAAATTTGTAATGTTTTACGGTAGAGAAAAAAAAAGAATGTTCATTCTATTCTATCGGGACAATCGACCACACAAAAACGGAGCTGCGGTTGGCAACAATAAATTTATTTTAAAACTCTGCTGCCAAGCAGGGTGGAGAGGGACATCACTGCCTCGAATTGTTTTTGTTATTTCTAGGAAGGGGAAATATATTTGACTCTCATTACAACAGCACAAATCGAGCACAAACGAATGATAGTTTTGGTGAATATTTCTTTTTTTATGCGTGCCAACTTCACTGAGGTCTGCGCAAAGGACTGATCATTACAGACAGCAGGATAAAATGTAGGCTACCTGTCTTAACTTTCGTGCTTATTACAAAATTAAACTGAACAAAATTACAATGTTCTCAATTCGTCGAAGCGTCCACGTTAAACTGACTTCTATGTGAAATAACGCTTAACGTGATATTATTCACTTTATATGCTGAATGAGATCTCATTCTTTTGACAGCAGCAAGTGTTTATTATATGTAACATTTGACATAAATTTGGTTTTCCCCAGTCGTTGTTAAGATACGTTAAGCTTTTTTTGTAATGGACTAGGGGAGCGATTACTTTATATGCTGAATAAGAGCTCGTTCTTTTGACAGCAGCAATTATTTATTATAAGTAAAATTTGACAGAAGTTTGGTCTTCCCTGGTCGCTGTTGAGGTACGTTAAACCACGTTAAGCTGTTTCCTTATAATGGCCTTCTATGGGGGAGAAAACGCTTAACGTGATATTATTCACTTTATCTGTGGAATAAGGGCTCGTTCTTTTGACAGTAGTTAGTGTTTGTTAAAAGTAAGGTTTGACAGAAATTTGAATTTTCCTGGTCGTTTTTTTACGTACGTTAAGCGTTTTTCACGTTAAGCGTTTTAGAACGTCCCTATCTTCGCTGTACCAGTAGCGGACGGCCGGAAGTAGTTAAGGCTGTTTTATAGAACCCGGAAGAATGTTGCGCATAACGTCTATTTCGCGTGTTTGTGTGATAAACCGTGCAATGCACAATCGCATAAGGCCTTGAACATCGCAATATTACCCCCAGAACCCAATTTCTTTCAAAGACTTTTCTTCCAAGCGGCCTTCATTAATGTCTAATAGATGCTCAAACTTCATCGGCCAATGATGGCCATGGTTTTTTTTTTTTGGTTCAATAAACTAGTAGTTAATATTAACTGACTTACATTTTAGACACATCATTAACCATTTTTGCAAACGAAAATAGTTATAAGCAACAGCAGAACCTCTCCATGAATCTCCGAGCAACACAGCAGTATTTCAGTACTGAATGATTTAGCATTTTTTTTTAATGAATCCAGTCAGTGAACGAACTGGTTGAATCCATCTATGGTTAAATCCGTGACTCGCTCATTAAGACAGTGACTACTGCCACCTATTGGTGGTTCGATTTTATATTTAAAGGTATTGCATTTTTCCAATATTTTAGATGTTTATGTTTAAAAAAAGTATAACATTAATCTTATTACATTATTTATGTATTTGCAATTTTACTGTGTAAATGCATTTTTTGGAACCTCTTATCTTCATTAAACAGTCTAAGTAAATACAGTTAAATGTCAATTTCATTGCAGGCCCGGTTTTTCCTATGCAATGGAAAGATGGAGTTTGTTGATACTGATTTAATTTGTGCAACCATACAGAGTCTAATTATTATGATTTGATGTATTGATAAAATTTAAGAATTTGATGTGAATGATGACACATACAGTTAGTAAGGTTAGGAAAATAAAGTTAAAAAGTGTCCTAGAAATCAATTTAAGGCAAATATCACACATATTCAGATTAAAGTAAGACCTTATAGAGTAGTGATGAGACTATTGCTTCAGAATGGATTAATTTACAGCAAAAAAGGCATTTTTTTTGCCCCGGACAAGTAAATTTTTAACTCGGACAAGTGAATGTCTAATTTTCACTTACTTACTCAGGTATACTGACTGTACTAAAATGGGTTGGCAAAGTTAATAAAGAAAAAGTTTAGTTGTTCTTGTTATTAAGTGAATCTATTGTTCCTTAGCATTGCTGTTAAGATGACATCAACCCTAACCCCACAGCAAACAGAAACCGAACCGAACCGTGGCTCCAAAACCGTGAACCGATCCGAATCGTGCCTTTGGTGTATCGTTAAACCCCTACTCTGATAGTGCCACCAAGGCCAAGCTTTGATTGTTGTGCTGTGACGTGACTCGCGTTACTTGTAATGTGACTTCAGATTGAGCTCTTACACAAGTGTTCTGAGTTTGGCAAAGATAGCTCATTCTGTTCAAGAGTTGTCGGCATTTTACTAAAAGTGGCACTGCCTCTTTCGAATATTTATTTTCGAACTATATTTTCTAGTAAATATAAAATATATAGGATTACTATAGTTACTTGGAAAAAAGTAATCTGATTACGTGACTCAAGTTACTTGTATTGGGACTTCAGATTGAGTGAGCTCTTACATAAGTGTTCCGAGTTTGGCAAAGATATCTCATTCTGAGTCAAGAAGTCTAGGCATTTTACTAAAAGTGGCACTGCCTCTTTCAAACGTTTTGGCAGCCCTTTGCGATGGTGAGTTAAAAGTTTCGCTCTTCAGAGAATTTTTCTGTGCTGGTTTGGTTCCGATCAGGCAAAAAACCTAGGACTAGTTTGCAAAAGTAGGCTTTGCAAAAAATCCAAAATACCTGAAAATTTTGCAGAACATTTAAATCTGTGGCTGAGCCTGCAACTGTCGGTTTAGGGGTTCAAGCGTGTAGATTATACCTTCAAGAAAAAAAAAAATGTTAGTTTGTCTAAAGTCATTTTGGCTTTTTAATATGATTGAATTGGATCAGCAGCACAGACGCTGGTTAATAATCATAATAAAATGCGATTAAATACATAAAGGATATTTGTGTTAGTTAACATTTACATAATTATTGCAGGTTTGCGTCATATTCTGACAAGGGGACTTGTCAGCCAATAAATGGGAAAACAAAGTAACTGGTGTTACTTGTTTGAAAAAAGTAACTCTGATGTTTTCTAGTAAATTTAAAAATATTGCATTACTTTATTTACTTGGGAAAAGTAATCTGATTACATAACTCGCATTACCTGTAATGCGTCACCCCCAACACTGACTATAAGGTTTATCTTTTGCTGAAAAGAGCCAGTAGTGTTTTTTGAGTGCAATAATGCATACTATATAAACAGCTTCTTTCTTTATTAAGGGAGTGCTCATCTCTGGACCTTGAGATCCACTTTCCTGCAGAAATTAGCACCTTAAACATGTCATGCACTGATCGGTCTGCGCAGTGGCTTTAAATCGAACTATTGATTAGCTTGTTCAGGTGTGCTTGATTAGGGTTGGAGCTAAACTGCAGAAAAGTGGTGGTCCAGAGGAGCCCTGCCTTATTGTGTGCTTCCTTCCTTTCAACACACTTCTTTAAAGCCAGTGTGGCTTTTAGGCACACTGCCTGTAGCAATTTACAGGTCAAGATTAAATGTGTGTATTTTGTACTTTTTGTGTTTGTAATTAATTTGTCATGCAAGCATTTTATCATACAATAGATTCAAACAAATTCTTGTTGTAAAGCATAGATATTTAGTTTATTATTGGATATAATAAAAATTGTTTGGTTGGAAAAGCCGATTGTACCATTCTATTTGTATTGTCACAATGAAGGGGGTAATCACTTTATTTGAGCAAGTCCAAGTTTTTTTTTAGTTAAAACGGCTCAGACTTACATTTAGTGATCGACCGATATTGATTTTTTTATTACCGATACCAATTATTTGCTTATGTACCCGAAAAACGATATTCATAACCGATATTTTTTTACTATTGTACTTTTGTTTTTGACACAATGATTATAACACCACTGAACTGAACAAACTGTTTTATTTATAACAATCACTCCCTCCTTGCATACAAATCAAAACTGTTATTTATACACCAATAAAAAGAGGGGTCTGAAAATGCAAAAAATACAAGTGCACTGTTACTAAAGTGTTTTTCTTCAAAAATAAAATCTTCAATGAGGTAAAAAAAAAAAAAAACAGGTAACATTCTTAGCCAACTGAAAAAAAAAAAATTATGTTGCTGTTTTGATGCAGCTTAATCAGGGTTTCCGCGGGGTCTTAAAAAGTCTAAAATTTAAAAATCAAAATTTTAGGCCTTAAAAAGTCTTAAATTCGCTGTTCTAGGTCTTAAATAATTTTACACAGGTCTTATTTTTCCGTTGTCCATGTAACGCTACCTCTAATGCTCATTTAAATTCTCTTTTTTGTTGTTTCCAGGGTGTTGTAGTTCTTTATTTCACTATTCCAAATATAATTTGCTGTATTTAAACTACAAATGAGACCAGCATGCAATAGCCAATCAGCTTTCTGTTATTGGCGCGAGTCTCTCTCGGATTGTACCGCAGAAGTAAAATGGATTTAACTTTTTAGCTACGGGGAAGTGCAAGTTTAGTGATACTTAGCTTGAAAAAAAAAACTGAATATAGGGCTTGGCTAAGGCCAGTTGCTAACAACTAGATTTTTTTCTCCCTCTGTGGAAGTTACTGCGTCTTCAGAATCGCAGTAGCAGAATACAGGTCAAACTACCTTTTTCTGTATATAATGTTATCAATAATAATAAGAAATATAGGTGGAGCTAGCTGACCGCCAGCCTTCGAGATACTTTTAAAATGTTTTTTTTTACTTGCCCGACCGAACAAACCGCCTGATTAAAACTGAAGTGACAAAAACAACTAGTGAAGCATCCAAAGGCAAGAAAGATTCATATTTTAATACATTCAACGTAAACAGAAATTGATAATGGATAGTGTATTTCTGGTCTATTTGTGACATACTTTAAAACAAATGAATGTAACAGCACTCTAAAGAAACACTGAGGTAAAAATTTTAAATGTATAGTTTATTTATAACATGATATAGTTCAGTAATATACCAAGTGAGCTTTTTGCTAAAAATTCTCACAATTACAAATGTTACATTACTTTTAGCTCAATAAAAAAGTAGTTAGTCAAGTAGTTACTTAGACAATATGCAACATTAGCAGAAGCATTCTCCTAGCAACGTTTTGCTGTAATTCAGCGTTTTGATCGAATCAGTTGAAATAACTCGCTCATGAAGTGACTTACCGCCACCTGCTGGTAGTTTAGTGTGTTTAAAAGTATGCCTCCACACCCAACATTTCTAATGTATATATTTATAAATCAATAAATGTATTTAAAACATTAATCTCACTTTTAATTTTGCAGTGTAAATTATGTGATCTCACTGCTAACAGCCATTTAGAATTTATTGATAAATTTATAAAATACATTTCAAAGGTAAAAAAAAAAGAGGCCTTTATAAAGGTAAATCAAATATGCAGATTTAAGATGTAAAAGCTAATAGAGCACTGATGAAAATATTGCTTCAGAATTTTTTTTTTACATCAGATATTTCTAGTGGTACTTTTATGGGGATATTTTGTGTGGAATAGTATCTGCTGATATGAAAAGTTCACTGTATATCGTAGTAATAAATTTAATTTATGACAGCCATGAAATTGCGTTTACTTTTTACATTAAACGCATTAAATATTACATATATGCATGTAATATAATATCTATTTCCATTACAGGTTTCGGTCTTAAATTTCATATAATGTGGTATTAAAAAGGTCTTAAAAAGTCTTAAATTTCACTTGTTCATATCTGCAGAAACCCTGTTAATACTCCCAGTTGAGCAGAACTAGGTTGTAGTAGTGTTGTCAAAAGTCCCGGTACTTCGGTACCAAGTCGGTACTAAAAAAATTAAAACGTTACGGTACCAGGTTTTCTTAAGTACCGGTGGTACCGACTATCCGGTCAACCCGGTTCTTGATACGCTATACAAAAGGTGCGCTCTCACGCACTGCACAGTTGCGCTCTATTCAGCGGTGCTGCTGATGCCGCGGCTCTGACTCCACTTGTTGACAAAGAAGAGCCAGGCTTGCTCCAAATAGTTTGGATTTGCGGCTGAACAAGGCGAACATCATAGATCATCAAAAAACTATTTGCAAAAGATGTCGTCTAGGTTCTCTCGAAAGGAGGAAACATCAAACTAAAACACCTCAAAGATCGACTCCGGGATCAAATGAAAGAGTTCAAGTAAGGTAAGTTTCATTTTAATTTCATATTTGAAGCATTATTGCATATTTTAATTTGAATGTCAGACTGAAATAAACATCACCGTTTGTGTAGTGAATCGTTAGCATAAGCGCGGCTAACGCTAATATGCTGGGCCTTAGAATGAATTTGAACCAACGCTCCTATAACTTTTGTTAGAGTAAAAAAAATAAATGATGTATTTACTATTTTTTACACAAATGACATGTGTGTCCAAAATATATGTGTTAAAGAATGTACAAATGTATGTGTCGTTAACAATGTTTATGTCCTTAATATGAGTCTGTCAGAAAACGTTCTAGGTTTATTCTTGACTGGATAAATATGAATGCAGTTTGGATTGAATAAAAGTACAATCAAATAAAACACGTTTTATTCCCTGTTTAGTTTGGTAATACTTTAAAATAAGATCAAATTCATGCATCATCTAACATAAACTTAAAGTAAGTGAAACATATTTTTACAACATTAATTCATGTTTGTGAATGTTATTTAATACAAAAAGACATGATCATGTTTGTTCATGTTTAACAGATTAATATGATTTTATGCATTAGTAAATGTTGAAATTAGCCTAGCCTCACTAAGAATAATTGCCATGTAATGTTAACTACTGTTTATTGTTAGGCGATGTTATCTAACAAATGAAAATTGTAAAGTGTTTTTAATACTGCAGTTTTCATCTGTGATAGACACTTGTCTTAATATATGTAATCTTATCTTAATTTATTATAACAGCTGAGGTTAGTTTTTTACTGAAAATTCATATTTTGCTGGTGTCAATGATCTAATGTTGCATCTGGTCAGACTTAGGCCATGGCTTTACTTAAGTATATTATATTTCTTTTTACAGTTGCAGATTAAGGAAGATCATGAAAGACCCCAGCGAACTCTAAAACAGACAACAGTACAGATGTTTTTCAGCAACAGCAGCAGAAATATGACAAAAAGTTTTGGGTGAAGCTTGTTTACATTTTTTTATGCCTGTAATTTATTTAGATGTTATTTCATTACTAAAATGTTTACAAATACTTTTTTAACCTGTGAAAAAACTTTTAACAAAATTTTACATTAGTATAAAGAATGGCACTGTTTTTTGTACATTTTATTTTTTTTATTAATAAAAAATAGTGTGTTGCTCAATTCATATGTTATTGTGTTTTGCTTTGGTACCGAAATTGGTACCGAGAACCGTGGATTTTCAATGGTATTTGTACCGAATACTGAAATTTTGGTACCGTGACAACACTAGGTTGTAGTGTAGAAAACAGTCTTTCAGCGTTCTGCCCGGTGAGCCTGCTTCGTTTGTTTTCATCAATGGCTCTGACTTCACTGAAGACTCGCTCACTGGGCACTGAAGAAGGTGGGGGGCAAAGAAACTTTCTTGACAGAGGAGCTAGAATGGGGAACCTTTTCTCATTTTGTTTCCACCATTCAAGTGGCTTGCCCATCCTTCTGTCAGTCACTGGTTCCAGAAGGTACTGCTGAAGCTCTAGACCCAGACCCAGCAACTTCAGAACTAGCACCAAGCATAGCGTCATAAATCTCATCAATCAGTTTCTTTTGGGTTTCTTCTGTCCGGGGCCTTTTTGAAAGGGTGCTGGAATCATCTGACCGTGTTTCTTCACCTTGTGTGCTTTGTGCATTATCTTGCTCTAAGCTCTCTGTTTCCTCATTAAGCCAATTTTTTGCATTTGACAGTGTGGTGTCAGATGAAAAGGCATGTGCCTTGCACCTTGGATCCAGAAGGCAGGCAAGGACTGCACATTTCACCTCTTCCACTTTTGCAAACCATCTGGTGAGACTCTCCAGCATCATCTGTCTCATTGTTTTAATTCCATGAGAGGAGGGACCTTGGCTTCTGAGCAACATCTTCAGAACTTTGACTCTGGCCAGGGAACCCACCATGCTCACTGGCATATACGTTCAAAGCCCTTTTTTGCTCTAGCATCCTGACCAGCATGTACAAGGTGGAATTCCATCGAGTTGGCACAGCCTGAAAGATGGAATGTGTGGGTAGGCCAAGGTCCTGCTGGATCACTGCTAAACCCTGTTTGGCTAGCTGTGGATGATTGAAATGGGTAGCACAGCTTCTCAGCACTGATAGAATATTCTGGACAGCTCTTTGTGAATTGAGGCCATCATTGACAACAAACTGTAATATGTGGGCACTGCAGCTCATGTCAGGCAGTTCAGCAATTCTCATACCTTTGACAACGTTAGCACCACTGTCCCTGAGAACAAGAACCACTCTGTCTTTGTCAATTTCCCATTCTTCCAGCATTCCCAGGAACATCTCACTAATGTACTGCCCAGTGTGTGATCCAGTCATTGCTTTTGTGTTCAGAATTACTTGTCTGCGAATCCATTGATCATCAATATAATGGCATGTGAGACTCATTAGGGATTCAGTTGTACCGGACCAGGAGTCTGTGGTGAAAGCCAAGTTATAACCTGCTTTATCAGGTTTAAGCAGTACTTTAACCTTCTCAACGATACTGTTGTGAATACTGGGGAACACCTCTGAACTTCTCACTCTTTAGAGTATATCTTGGTTCTGCAGTAGTCATGAGTCTCTGGAAACCTTTATTTTCAACAAAGCTGAAAGGCTGATTGTAGCAATCATTTCAGTAATCATCCTATCCAGCGTTTTTGAGCGGACATCAGATGTCTTCCACTTTGCCAGCTTAACAAACATCAGAGGAAGAGAAGCTTGAACGTGGCTTGATTTATTTTCCTCTTCAGCATCTCTTTTTTTTTTTTTTTTTCTTTGCCTCTTCAATGATAGTTGAGTGATGTATCTTTAGGTGAGTCCGCAGGTTGGAGGTGTTTTAGATTTTGACCCCATGCTTACATTCATTTATCATTCTTTGCAAACTGCCAGCCCTGGCAAAGACTGAATGAAGTAAGTCCATACTTCACTTTGCTGCCTATTTTTTTTATTTTGGACACCTTTAAAAGTGAATGTTAGCAGTCTTTCATGTTCAATTTAATATTCATATTAGAACAAAAATATTTTCTGAAAACAAGAGCAGCAACACTAACATTACCAATAAGCTAAATAAATAGAGCATATCTGTCTTCAAGCACAGGAGTCATTTCAGCTTTGCCGAAATGTAACTTCATTTTGAACTACAGTTTTATTAGGTTTATAAAGCTGTTTATAGGCTAAAGAGTGAAGAATAATTTAATGAGTAATATTCTTAAATATTTAAATATAACAACCAAAACAGTTTTTATTGCATTTCTGATATGTTATATATCACAATTACGTTTTTGTTGTTCTGACAAAGCGCTTTCAATTTCTAAGTTATATTTATTTAGAAGATGTTTATTAGCAAAATGATGGTTATATAATAAATGTTGATATAATAAGTGGTGTTTTAGTGAACGTTGTTAAAAGTTATATGCGGTGGCTGTGCTGGAGCATTTCATGAGCATCAACTCTTCACGAGACTAATGTTGAGAATATAGACGCTCAATGGCAGTATTTAATTCATGCAAGTTATGTCTTTATTGGTACAGGACATGACGGTTTATCTTAACATTCCTGACTCTGACTTCACGAGACTACTAATGAGCAGAGAGAGAATTAAATTCTGCCCTTTTATTTACAACATGTTTATTCATGGCTGTATATTATTTAATTCAAGCAAGTTACGTCTGTATTGGTACAGGACATGACGGTTTATCTTGGCATTCGTGACTCCGACTTCACAAGACTAATAAGCATGTAGACCACAGAGAGAGAATTAAATTCAACGCTTTTATTTACAACATGTGCTTATTCATGGCTGTATATTATTTAATTCAGGCAAAGTAACGTCTTTAATGTGACAGTATTTGATGGATTATCTTGTGTGACTCTGTGAGTTCATCTTTATCTCTTAGAGCCAAGCTGCATAAACTAGATATCAGTCATTTATGTAACACATCTAGTTTGTGCATTAATAGCTGTTGTTAAATAAAGTTTACTAAATATAGCAAAGCAAGTAAGTATACTTTACCTGTGCACACAGTTGTAGTAATTCTTGCGTAATTCTTGAGTAATTCTCAAAACACCCACAAGATGGCGGTGTTTATCGGTGAACCCGATATTACAAAACCGATAACCGATTATGGTAAAATGCTTAAATATCGGGAAAAATATAGAGAAATCGATATATCGGTCGATCTCTACTTACATTTTGGTCTGGGAACTATGCTTAAGCCTTGTCTGTGAAACCAGGGGATAATGTAGGGCTGGGCGATAAATCGATTTTATTGATTAACTCGAATGTGTAGTTTACATCGATTTGTTTGAATGAACATCTGTTTTCTCTTTAATATCCGTCGATGCTCCTCTCTGGGCTTCAGCAGTTCCGAACGGGCTCAATTATATTTATATTTATATTTATATTGATTAGAGATCGACCGATATGGGGTTTTCTATAACCGATGCCGATGTTCAGAGGTCAGGGTCAACCGATGGCCGATATGTGCTGCCGATTTTTAGGGCCGATATCTTGAAGTTCTCCCCTTTATTTGCATGTTAAAATGTCAATCTAAAAAGGATGCACATCATTTCTAAACTTTACGTCATGAACACAATGAACCATCTTGATTTTGTGCACTGCACAGTATTATTATAAAAGATTTAACCAAAGTTAACCAAACAAATCAAACTGACCAAGTATTAAATATATAAAACAGATAATATAAAAACTGTCAATAATTTACATAAAAGTTTAAGAGCTGAGATTAATGTTAAACTTTAAATGATTTATATACGTAACTGAGAGGACCTGCCAGCAGATGGCGGCAAGACACTGATTTAATTAGTGAATCATATCATTCATTTGATTCGTTTGAACAGCTGATTCATTTCTGAATAAAGCAAATGACTCTCTTTATGAATGAGAAATTGAATCATTTCACTAGATTCGTTTAAAAACACACGTTCATTCATAAACGAAACACCGCTGTTTAAATGGAGATGCACAGCGGCTCAGTTGTGACTTGTTTCAGAATACTTTTGACGACAAAAGAGAGCAAAATCTTATTTTTCACGATGAAATAAAGCAAAATCAGGCAATAGTGTAATCCGCCTGCCACCCACCCGCATTTATTTTTCTCAGATTTAGCAAACCGCACACGATCTTCCTATTACAATTATTCTAATTCTTAGTTTTGCATGCTGATATGATGAATGGATGGTTCATTTTAACAGCTGATCTTCACATCGCTGCAGACTTACAGTATATATAGGCTTAATCACTTGTGCTTTTAAGCCAAATCCGTGCTGAAAAAAATAACTTTTACTTACATCTGGACGTGACCATAGTTATAAACTCGCAGTATGTGAGGTGACGGAGAGGACGGCGCGGTCAGGTGCAATCATCAAAATATATTTAAAAGTAAGCTGGCGCCACGGTCCTGACCACAGAACTCAGGTTCAGATTTTAGAAAATGTAGTTAATGTTTACATCATTATTGATTTAGCTCATCCACGCGCGACCCACCCACAAGTTATACGAATGCATTTTTTTTATTACCCGACCCAACCCGCGGATATAACCTCCTTCCGTGCATCACTGTCTCCGAGCGGGGCGGAGTAATCACAACGCTGCATTGTTTGTGAGAGCCGCCGCGTTCTCCACCCCACGCACAGTGAAATTCTCTGACTCCAATACAGGAAAAATAAAACAGAACTTATAACATTGGGGCTAATATGTTAGCAAACAAGCTGCTGATCGTTTTAGACTACAGTCTTTAAACTTAACTGCAAGTAAGCAAACCTTTTACCAGCTGTAGCATTATGCCAGTTACCGACGGTTCTATGCTTTCTTTCACTAAGTGAAAGCAAAACTTCATAGTTTGCTAGTAATATATAGTACATATATGGCCATGGGACTTTGAAATATCAGAATTTAATCCTTACCTTGATCTCTCAGAAATGTTATTGAATCTTACAAAAGTTTTGGCTTGGGGTCCTTCACAGCAGTGCCATATACCGCACCAATAACACGGGGCTGCCCACAGACGTGCCTGACTTTAAATCGGCGCTACTAAACACGGATATCGGCCGATGCCGATATATTAAAAAATGGCAAATATCGGCGCGATATATCGGCCGGACGATATATCGGTCGACCTCTAATATTGATATTCAGAAAGACACGGAAAACAAATAACACGAGCCACTAAAGGGATATAATTAGCTGCTTGCTAGCAAGTTAGCCGGGCCGTATTGCATATTTGTGTTTGCGCTCAGGGTATTTTTTTCTATGTTTCTATGTGTTTTTGCAACATTGAGTAATGTATCATGGTCATATTTCATGAATGCTTTCATAAACAAAGTGTAGAGAGAGTGTAAATAAGAGATTGTGCAGTACAAAGAGCTCCTCTGCATTCAGTGACTTGTCCTCCTGATGGTCATCCAATCTATCTTCAGATTCTTCCTCGATGTTGTGCTCCATTGGTAGCTGCAGAAATGTTGCACATATAAACAGCAATACTTTGTTGTAGAAACTGTAACATGGCATACATGGGAAATAAGATAAGCATAAAATACCTGTTCTGCTGTTACATTGCAAACTGCTACTTTCTCCAACCGGCACCAAGCATCAGCAGCAACAGCAGCACATCCAAGTTTGCTTTTGAATTGAGGGTCCATCAAGGTGGCCTCCTGGAGGAAGTTTTTAATGTCTTCATCCTGTAATAAAACATGACAAACTATTTAGTGTTTTACAGTTAAAATTATGTGTTTTGTCAAATTAGCCTTCTTTGCAATGGTAAATGGGGTCACTGTTGTAATACTAGTACTAGCTGGAAACCCATAATTATAAACATACATTAGTTACATTAGTATTTTACAAATCGTTTGACCATTTGTTAGAATGAATGCAATATTTGCATTTTGCAATTACATTAAGCCTAGTTCAGACTGCATGATTTTAGCCCCGATTTTGACTCGCCGACAGGTTTTGAGAAATCGCCGACAAATGCCCGAAATCACAGGCAAATCGGTGCTCGTTCACGTGAGTGACAATCACACAGTGTGAACTATCAAAGATGCGATCTGAGAGAATCGCCGACGTGTCGCCGACACCCGTGATATATTTGGCATGCTGAATATCTGGACCTGTCGGCGATTCAAAATCATGCCGTGTGAAAGGTGATCTGACTGAAAATCACATCGGCGATTACCTACAGCCAATGAGACAGCAACATCCAGGCCAGCCGGAAGTTGGGGGAGGAGTTACGAAGGTATAGACCACAGTATCAACAAGCATAGCTTCGGCTTCTTTTCTTTTCGCTGCAAATGAGTGCACATGCTATTTGTATGACAAGCTTCTTGCGGGCTACCATTTTTTTTATAATAATACCAGTCTCATGTGAGAACTTGCACGCCTGACCTCGCGTTGTTTCCATGTCACTTCTCACGTGTGTTTGGTTGTGAGATGTAGTTTGCGGACCGGGACAAAGTTGTCGGCGATTCTTCCTATTGTAAAGTCATGCAGTGTGAAATCCCCTGTCGCCGATCCATCGTGCAGTGTGAACACAGCAGCGACAGAATGCTACCCCAGATAGTCATGCAGTGTGAAAACATCTGTGACGCGATTGCTTTGAAAATCGTGCAGTCTGAACTCGGCTTTAGCCTATACTAACCTGCGGAAAGGCTGCTGTTGTCATAATCGGTGGACTCCTTTTTGCTACGGTGGGTATGACTGGGGCTGGGGTCATCCACACCGATAGTGCCAGCTGTTGACCGCAAGCTGTCAAACACGGTGCATCCCTCTGCTTTTACAGTATGTTTATTCCGTGTGTCCTCAAATGTTTCATTAGATTTGACGTGTTTTCCCCTTTACACGCAACAGCTGTAAAACATTTGTGTCCTTTCTTGTGACATTTCCACACTTTCGACCATTTAGTTTTAGGCATTGTAATGCAAGTTGTTTAATTTAGCAAGCTAAGCCAATGGTAGACTACCTGTTGCCGTCAGAGCAAGTGTAACGTTAGTTGCATTCACATGCTTCTCGGATGGTCTCATTTACTGATGATTTGTGCTTTTAATTTTTTTAATCTAATCTAATAAACTTTTACAAAAATAAAAATAAATCTACAAAAATAAAATGGACAGTAACATTACTGCAACACTGTTTTGGATTTGTATTATCAAAGCTTTCCAAAGTTCACAAGATTTTTCTAATTAAGGAAATTTATTTTTCCGATCATTTCTGACCCCCCACGAATGCAGTATTTAAATTTTACTAGCGATCATGTGTGATTCTAAATCTATGCTTATTTCAACTGTGTCATCATAGCCCCAGAGAACAAATTTCAATCGACAGTTCAGACATTTAAGTGGCACCGAAATTCGCGTTCTGTTTCGGTCCGGTGCATACCGATTACATAGGTACCCAACCCTACTCTTCTCTCCGCTGTAGCAGTCAGTCATTCATTCAGCCTTCAAACCCTGGTCGTGTTCAGTTACGACAGTCAGTTCGGTAAAGCTCTCTCCAAGATCATTCTGTGTTCCCATTATTACGCTTGATTTGTGGATAAATGTCTATACAGGGTTTGAAATTGCGACCGTGTTGGTCGCATATGCTCCCAAAATTTAATCTGCGCGACCTCAAAATATATTTGGGAGCATTTGTGTGAGTGTGAGTAATTGTTGTGGTGCGACTGTGGATGTTCTTTACAAAACTTTCACTAGCCTAGCTACTGCACAGACTGATGTGAGCAGATACAGTGACAGGTCTGCCGTTCTCTCTTTTAATTGTGGACAATTAAAAGTTCTCCACAATCTGCTTTTGAAGAAATCTACTACATTTAGTGCTACAGCGTACATTCTGTCAGATACAATTCTGGCGCCCCCGTCTCAATATACTTTTTGAAGTTGGGAGCACCCAAAGTTAATTTCAAGCCCTGCTATAATTTCGTATGAAAGGACTTTATCGTGCCGGAGTTTAATGTTGTTTCTAAATCATGTTACTTGGTACCTGTAGTCTGAGAACAAAACACAGGAGTAACACAGGACTATAAATAGTTTTTAATGCACACAGTAAGTGAAATTTAAAACAGTTGAAAAAAAGGCTCAATAAACTTTTGCACAGATATAATAAACTACACATTTCTCTTCCATGTTTTGAACCTTTTAATACAAAGCGCTGTGTGTTGTGACCATAGAGAGCTGTGTAATTCTGCACACTATTGTAAGCGCTGCGAGCCGCACTTTATTTGTTTTGTCCTCTCTAATCATATGTTGTTTCCTTATTAATAATATGCTATGCATTGAAAAGAAATGTATTCTAATGTTATAGTATATACTTCTATATAAATCCATTGTTTTTCATGAATGGGTTTAATAATACAAAAAGCAGTGTGTAATATTTTACGAGATTTAGTACATCACTTTTATTTGTTTCATAAAATGTTTTGATTTCTAAAATTATTGTGCGCTAATTTTTCTAGAATAACTTTTGCTGCTGATTTGTCCACTAACATAGTTTATGAATTATATTTGTCATAGATATATATGAATATGCATTTTTTTTTCAGATTTATTATTTTATTTTTCTTTATAATGAAACAGGCATTGAAACGGTGTGAAAGAATGATTATCACTTCCAAACACAGAGATATATAAATTCTACATTTATTTAAATGAACAAAAAATAATCTGTAACAGGCGATCTCAAACCCTAGGTATCACAATCGCTATCAGAGGCGAAAAATGCGGATCCGAGCATCCCTAGCCTTGAGGCTGTCCATACTCCATTTGTGATTGATATGATGCCTCTGCATTGACCGCTACAAATTTATGGCAGTCAGATAGGTAAGATTTAAACCATGCAAATGCACTACCACTAATGGCAGCATAATTTTCTAGTCTAAGATCCAGTAGCACTAATAAGAAATAGTCACCTTTAGGGCTGGGCGATTAATCGAAAAATAATCGAAATCGACATTCAGAACCTATAATCGATCAAATGTTTCCAGGTCGATTATTTCGATTACTTTCCCTTTAAAAACAGTACCGCGTGTGGAGTCACGTGACCCCGCTCCGTTACATTACGTTATTCCGCCGACATGTCCATGGAGAGCTTAAAAAATTTACAGGATATACAAGAATAATTTTGTTTAGAAGACGGTGCTTATTTTCTACTTTGAAAGTGCATTTTCGGTTTTCGGCCGAAAGACTTTTATCACCGAAACAACACTGCCGAAACAGTATGTTGACACAAACAGAAACCGCAGCCTGCACGTGCTTGTCTGAAGCAACACGTCTGCGGTGTGGACGTATGGAAAGACCCACGGATAGCGATTTGCAAAACTTGTTTTGCCGAAATTTCCAGAGGGGTTGTGTCTGCAGTCGTGCGTGCAGTGATAAGAGCAGAGATCGAGACAGATGTAGCTTTCAGTGAGTGAAAAACATTAGCTTTACGTTGGTGTTACGTCACAATATTAATATAATATAATACATAAGATATGTCTTTTCATACTGTATTTTTATTAATATTTATGTTTTAAACCATGGAGGTGAGCCAATGGATATCACACAAGCAACGTGAAAACTGCGCAATGTTAAAATGAAAGTGAAAACTGATTTTCAGCATCTGACGTGCATTCTCTCAGAGACAATTAGAGACGATTATACTTCATATGCTGATATTAATTTAGTCCCCTAATATTTTCCTTGTGCCCTGAATATGGTGGGAAACGTATAAAAAGAAACGTATATTGTGCAAGGTTTGTTTCAGAAAATCGGTTCTTGAAATAAAGCTCTTAATTTTAATTGAAAACTGCAGTGTTATTAGGGGTTAAGAAAGTATTAATTATAATTTCAGGTGTTAAATGTGGGGACTGAAAGACAAGAAATGATGAAACTTCAAAAGGCTATCCATTGAATAAATCTGAGCGCTGCACGTTTCAAAGTCATTTGTTACGCTGCTTTGTATACCAGTCTGACAGCGCCTCCTGCTGGAAGAGAAACGCGTAGTCTTGTAAATGTGAATTTTTTTACAGTCTATGATGTGATGGATCCAGAAGATAATGTTATAAAAATTTAAACAATTTAAACAAAGGCAGTAAAATATATGTATATGTCAAGTAATAAAATACTTGATTGATAATAATTGTTTAAATTAATATAATTGATTTATTCTTTGAAACTTTAATATTAATGTATGCAATTGCAATGCCTTGATTCTAGTAAGATTAGTACACAGTCATAGCCATAAATGGAATGGTACTAATAATTGGCATAATTCTTTCGGTGTTTCGGTTTTCGGCCTTGGTTTCCTCTTTTTCGGTTTTCGGTTTCGGCCAAGAATTTTAATTTCGGTGCATCCCTACTTGTCAGTGAACTATGAGGGCAAAAAAATAAATATTATATAAATATAATTAAATATAATTTTATTAATAAATAAAATAATCGTTCATTAATCGTAATCGAGTTAAAATGTTCAATTAATCGAGATTTTGATTTTAGGCCAAATCGCCCAGCCCTACCTATACCTCCGTGTACAGCCTGTCTATTTTATTTTATTATTTTTATGTCGACATGCTGTAGGGATAGACTGGAGCGCTGCCTATTAACTGATAGATCCGCGACAAACACCATCACAAAAATCCTTTCAATTTGCGGTTTAGGGCTTCTCATTCACTGGTCATATGCATGTGGAGAAGTATTCTGCTTTCATGGCATTTTTGTGTCTGTCACTTTTCGGCTATAGAAGCACAACATCTGGTAAGTGACGCTTGCTCGCTCTCATTGGCTATAGCGGGTATCACGTCAGAGGCAGCCCGATCAAAAATCCTAAATATCAAACATGTTATTTACGATTTTAGTTCAGGGATGCTCCGTCTTGATCGGGAGTAGTTAAATAATCGTAATGACACCACACAACAGAGGATTTTTGGACAAATCTTTTGCTACAAACCTCGAATCGGGCCACTTTCAGTACTTAACAAATACTTTTATACTTTTACTTGAGTAAAACTGTAAAGGAATAATGATGGGGGAAAAATAGCATTTAATTTAAAATACTATGGGCTCTGCAAAAAGCAGTGTGGGTAGACCTCTATCAAGATAGTCCCGTAGGTTGGTTTTTCGTGTACAGTTACATGTCTTTGTTCAGTTTGTTTACTCTTACTGATGACAGAAAACATCAATAATGTGTCAGCTCTGAGGACCTATTATTATTATTATTATTATTATTATTATTATTATTATTATTATTATGATTTATGTTCTGCATGTATTATTGCTATGGAGATTATCCTCCACTGAACCACTCATTAAAGGCTGTAAACATGCGCGCACACACAGTGATGCAATAACTCCTCAGGTGCAATGATGAAAATAAATGCTGAAATAACCAAATGGTCACAAACAGGCCACAGACCATTGTAAAACTACATACATTTCAATTTTCTGTCCTCCATAAGCATTACAGGCCTGTCAGGATTCATGTGCAGTGAAGCTTAAACCACACAAACTGATGCAGATTCATAATCACTTACTGCTTTCATTTTGAAATATTATGGGATTAGCATCTTAATTTAAATATAAAACATCTTTAAAATATCAAACTTCTTTTTGTTCCTGTTAATGTTCTTAGGCGTCTGCTATCCAGTGGTTTCACATACTATTTACAAATTGAGACAAAAGAACTTTAGATTAGTTTAACTGTACATTAACTGTTCCCCTACACCAGGGGTCCCCAAACTAAGGCCCGCGGGCCAAATGCGGCCCGCCCCCCCATCATTTGGACCGGCCCTCTGAACAATGCCAGAGCCATATTTTGAAAATGTAATTTTACATATGTTTTACTTGTATCATGTCGGTATTTAATAATAAAGGTTGGCTATCAAACTAAAATGTCCCTTTGTTATTAACATAGCCTAATTATTTCTTAAATTCACCAACTGAATGGTACATTCAACGTAATGTGTCATCACGATCGAAAAGTTAATACACAAGCCAGCAAGAAAATTCTGAGCAATGACAAAATAACTCAATAGCATTTGAGGTGGAACTAGCACTGCTGTGGGACAAGTGCAAAAGCAAGAATTCATTCATCTCCCAGTTACCCAAAGTTTGGCCCCATTCCCAGTTGAAAATCTGTGGAGGTGGAGTTTGACTGATTTTGGTGATTTCAAAAAACACAGTGGACCAACACCAGCAGATGACATTGCTCCCCAAATCATCATAACTTCAAGCAACTTGGGCTATGAGCTTCTCCACCCTTCCACCAGATTCCAGGACCTTGGTTTCCAAATTAAATACAAAACTTGCTCTCATCTGAAAAGAGGACTTTGGACCACTGGGCAACAGTCCATTTCTTCTTCTCCTTAGCCCAGGTATGACGCCTCTGATGTTGTCTGTGGTTCAGGAGTGGCTTAACAAGATGAATACTACAACTGTATCCAAATCCTTTGACATGTCTGTGTGTGGTGGCTCTTGATGCCTTGACCCCAGCCTCAGTCCATTCTGTTTGAAGTTCACCCTAATTCTTGAATTGATTTTGCTGGACAAGCCTCTGAAGGCTGCGGTTCTCTCGGTTGGTTGTGCATCTTTTTCTTCTACACTTTTTGGAAATCGAAATCCAAACCGAATTTGGATTAATTGCACAGCCCTAGTCCGATCTGCATATTATGAAGATGAAATGTACATATGTTTATTATACAGTCGTGGCCAAAAGTTTTAAGAATGACACATATTAGTTTTCACAAAGTTTGCAGCTAAATTGCTTTTACATCTTTGTTTCAGTTGTTTCTGAAACAGTTGTTCTGTTTCAAAGGCTTTTATCAATTCAATTCAATTTAATTCAAGTTTATTTGTATAGCGCTTTTTACAATACAAATTGTTGCAGAGCAGCTGTACAAAAGTTTTAGGCTACTACAATATATTTAGTAGCTTATTAGTGGTGAATACTGTATGTTGAGTCGATGTACATATGATATAAACGTGTTTTTTATCGACAATTACATGACATTTTTGCAAAGAGTCAGTATTTGCAGTTGGTCCTTTTTCAGGACTTCTGCAATTCGACTGGGCATGCTCTCAAACAACTTCTGGGCCAAATCCTGACTGATAGCAACCCATTCTTTCATAATCACTTCTTGGAGTTTGTCGGAATTAGTTGTTTTTTGTTTGTCCACCCGCCTCTTGAGGATTGACCACAAGTTCTCAATGGGATTAAGATCTGGGGAGTTTCCAGGCCATGGACCCAAAATTTCAACGTTTTGGTCCCGGAGCCACTTATTTATCACTTTTGCCTTATGGCACGGTGCTCCATCGTGCTGGAAAATGCATTGTTCTTCACCAAACTGTTGTTGGAAGAAGTTGCTGTTGGAGGGTGTTTTGGTACCATTCTTTATTCATGGCTGTGTTTTTGGGCAAAATTGTGAGTGAGCCCACTCCCTTGGATGAGAAGCAACCCCACACATGAATAGTCTCAGGATGCTTTACTGTTGGCATGACACAGGACTTTCTTCTCCAGACAAGCCTTTTTCCAGATGCCCCAAACAATCGGAAAGAGGCTTCATCGGAGAATATGACTTTGCCCCAGTCCTCAGCAGTCCATTCGCCATACTTTTTGCAGAAGACCAATCTGTCCCTGATGGTTTTTTTTTTTTGGAGAGAAGTGGCATCTTTGCTGCCCTTCTTGACACCAGGCCATCTTCCAAAAGTCTTGGCCTCACTGTGCGTGCAGATGTGCTCACACCTGCCTGCTGCCATTCTTGAGCAAGCTCTGCACTGGTGGCAGCGATCTCGCAGCTGAATCCTCTTTAGGAGACGATCCTGGCGCTTGCTGGACTTTCTTGGATGCCCTGAAGCCTTCTTAACAAGAATTGAACCTCTTTCCTTGAAGTTCTTGATCCTATAAATTGTTGATTTAGGTGCAATCTTAGTAGCCACAATATCCTTGCCTGTGAAGCCATTTTTATGCAACGCAATGATGGCTACACGCGTTTCTTTGCAGGTCACCATGGTTAACAATGGAAGAACAATGATTTCAAGCATCACCCTCCTTTTAACATGTCAAGTCTGCCATTCTAACCCAATCAGCCTGACATGATGATATCCAGCCTTGTGCTCGCCAACATTCTCACCTGAGTTAACAAGACGATTACTGAAATGATCTCAGCAGGACCTTTAATGACAGCAATGAATGAAATGTAGAAAAGTTTTTTTTCGGGATTACTTAATTTTCATGGCAAAAGAGGACTATGCAATTCATCTGATCACTCTTCATAACATTCTGGAGTATATGCAAATTCCTATTATAAAAACTTAAGCAGCAACTTTTCCAATTTCCAATATTTATGTAATTCTCAAAACTGTAGATCCCATGTTAGGATCACAAGGAAGTCAATTCACAAGGAAGACTATTTTTCACAGTGTAACTACAGTGTCTTTGTAATTAGGGCTGAGTATCATTCAAAAATATTCAATATCAGTACTGATACCAGCTCCTGAACAATCCTTTTTTTTGGATACCAATTTTAAGAAATCCGTTTTAACAAGACTCAAAGACTCATCTCTTGAGCCACTGCACAGAGAAATAAAACGGAACACAATACATCAGTCCGAATAGTTTTAATGAAGTTCAAATAGTTTTTTTTAGCTTAAACAGAATCATCATTTCTATTAGTTTTAGACTTAATTGCAGTCTATGGTCATGCCACACTTTAATAGTAAAAAATATACTCATCATTTTAACACAATGTCTTGTTTTGTGCCAACGCATTGGTAAAGTGTCTGTCAAATGAACTTAGCATCATTACAGCTTTATCCCCTCATCAAATCTGTTTGTGCTGCTTGTTTCAAAGTTAAGCACACACTTCATTTAGGCGATCAGCTGGTGATCTGGTGTCTCCTTTGATTAACTCAAACATTAACACTCTGATGAAGTTTGTTTTTGAATTGTTTAGCACGCATTTGGAAATGCAGCGGCCACCAGTTATGCTTTTTCACATTAGAATCATTTTCACCATTTTAATGGCCAGATGTTTACAGTATTTTACTAGATTTGTAATGAGTTGCCATTTCACTGAAGCTGGATTTTCCCGCCAAAATAAAAGCTCAACTGCAGTTTCCGTCAAAATAAAAACAGGTTAATCTCTTGCAAGCAAGGACTAAAATGAACAGACACGCACAAATAAAATACTGTGCAGGCATAACAAGCTTACTGTTTATTGGAAGGAAAATATAAATATTGGGGTGGAGGTTTATATGAATGTATTTTTTAAAGGAAATGACTTCAGAGAAGTTTCAGTGGCATTTTTTCCCTTGGTTGTCTGTTCTATAAGCACCACCTGCTGTCAGAGAGTGAAATTCAGCTTGTCTGTTGTTTTTGTTTTATGCACGTTTTATGATAATTTCCCAGAGCTAAAATCAAGTCAATCCATTGTGTTTTTGCTTTAGACATTTCATCTTTGTATCATGATTAAAATGTAGTGGTTGGTTCTTTTTGCAAAAACGGCTTCATAGCCAGGAATACATATTCATGGCTGGTAAGTTCTCTCATGTCACCAGCCATTGGCAGATAAGTTTTGGGCCTTGCAAGTATAGAAATTAGAACAAAAGTATTGTGATTTCCCTACTGTAGAATAAGGTCAATTAATATACTTGTAAAATACTAATTTTATTTCATTTATTTTACTTACTAATTACTAATTTAAGGGACCAGGGTCCACCCACCTCAGTCTCACAAAATCTTCTGGAAAACAATATCTGCATTTAAACATCAGAGTATGAGATTTAAACAGCAAACATACTCAAAGAGTATCACATTTACCTTTACCAGTTTAATTACAATTAATGTTCTGTAAAAATATTGACTAGAGAGGATGCTGGCTGAAATATTTTTAGAATTAAGATGTGTTTAACTGTCTTTCTAAACCAAGGGTAAAACAAAGCATAGATAAGAGGATTCAGGCCTGAATTAGTGTATACATGACCCATGTCATAATATTTTTGGTTGTGGAAGAGATTACTGATATAGAACAGATATAGTAAGGAACAAAGCAAAGCAGATAAACAATCACAATGATTCCTAATGTCAGAGCAGCTTTGCTCTCTGATTTCCTCCTCACTGAACCTTCTGTTACACATTTACCACCCTTCATTAGAGAGTTTATAACTTTCACTTGCTGATGTACAACATAGAAAATCCTTATATATAAAGTTATGATCAGGAGACAAGGAAAAATAAAAGCCACAAATAAATCAGTGACTCTCCAGGCAAATCCCATCATAGCTTTTTTTCAGTTTGAAGTGTCCGAATTTCTGTTATTAATCACATAGGCAGTGTTATAAGTTGAGGAGCAAACCCAGCCCAGACAGATGCTTATTAATGTTTTAGTCATGGTTATTTTCTGTGGGTACAGTAAAGGGTGACACACAGCTACAAAACGATCAACAGCAATTAAAACTAAATTACTAAGAGATGCTGAGAAAAGCACTGTGAGAAATGTTAAATAGAGTGCACAGAAAGTGCCTCCAAAGTACCAACACATCTCAATCAGCCTGGTGGCCTCTATGGGCATCACAGATCCAATAAGCATGTCAGCCACAGCCAGAGAGAGAATGATCAGGTTGGTTGGAGTGTGAAGCTTCTTGAAGTGAGAGATGGAGATGATCACCAACAGGTTCAGAAACACAGTCCACACTGACAGCGATAATGCAAACATATAAATGATACGATGTTCAATGCTAGAGCGATTTCCCTTTATACAGGATGAGTTTATGGCAGAAAAGCAGTATTGAGTCTTATGATCCTCTGTCTCGTTAGCCATGAGTGAGTCTCCTCCTGCTAAAAGTTTGTTCTGCTCTCCTAACTGTCCTTACACTGACCAACCCATCTACCACCCACTATGATGTAACTTTCTTTCTTTCTTTCTTTCTTTTCTTTTCTTTTCTTTTCTTTTCTCTTCTTTTCTTTTCTTTTCTTTTCTTTTCTTTTCTTTTCTTTTCTTTTCTTTTCTTTTCTTTTCTTTTCTTTTCTTTTCTTTTCTTTTCTTTTCTTTTCTTTTCTTTTCTTTTCTTTTCTTTCTAATAATCAGATGTTTATTATAAACAGGAAACAGAAAGTGTAATAAAGCTATGATATTTATATACAGTGTGTGTGAGTCTGGATCAGATATACTAGTACCAACAAAAGAACATGAAACATACAAACTGACTATTAACATGCTTAAAATGTTAATTGTCTCGGCCAAATTAACAAGGCCACAGAAATGGCAACAGAAACCCATAACATGTTTCTTAGCTTTGTGATGTTTCTAGGGTGGAAAAAGGATGTTTTTGTAACATGTGAAATTTGATTTTGGAAATTCTTGAAATAATACGATTTTGGAAAGTTTTAGAAGTTTGATCATTTAGAATTGATCTTGATAATTTTCATTGGACCTTGATTAAATATATACCTTAGAATCATCAGCATAACAATGGTAACTAATTCCATGTTTTCTATTAATATTTCCAAGGGACGGCATGTATATTGAAAATAGCAGAGGGCCTCAAACAGATCCTTACGGCATACCATACTTTACTGCAGTGCTTCCCTACATTTTTTTCAGTCTCAGCACCATTTCAATTTTTTCAAAAATCACAAAGACTACTGCTTTACAGGCCCTGCAGTCTATCCGCTCTGGACTGCTACATGAGGATGAAGCTGATGGTTCACAAACATCTTAAAGAGCACTTTAAGTACTACTTTGCCACTGTAAAAACTACTCACAGAATTAATGTAAGTCTAATATTATAATTGAAAAGTGTAGATTTTGTATTTTATTCTGTAATTTACCAGTTCACTAGGATCTAGTTGTGTTTTCTTAATGACAGGCTTAGTACCTACCAGCTTGTAGGGTATAGGGACATGACCTATAGTGACCTATTCCCACTAGACCCAAAACAATTAATTCTCGAGTTAAACATCTGTACTGCTCTTATGAAACTAAAGCGATGAAATATCACACGATGGACTATGATATTGTTAGGTTACTTTATTATGCCTTGATTGCATTAAAAAACAGTATTCAGGGTTTGTTCTTTTGAGTTCTACCATTTTGGAAGTATGTGAAGATAAAGTAAATAATATATGTGACCATGGACCACAAAACTGAGATGTATACACCATGAAAGCTCAATAAATAAGCTTTCTATTGATATATGGTTTGCTAGGATAGGACAATATTTGTCCGAGATACAACTATTTGAAAATCTGGAATCTGAGGGTGCAAAAAAATCTAAATACTGAGAAAATCACCTTTAAAGTTCTCCAAATTAAGTTCTTAACAATGCATATTACTAATCAAAAATTACATTTTGATATATTTATAGTAGGAATTTTACAAAAAATCTTCATGGAACATGATCTTTACTTAATTTCCTAATGATTTTTGGCATAAAAGAAAAATCAATAATTTTGACCCTTACCATGTATTTTTGGCTATTGCTACAAACATACCTCAGCGACTTAACACTGGTTTTATGGTCCAGGGTCACATATTTTTGAAAGACCATAATCTTGTACATATTTTACAACAGTAATTAAGCCAGGTTCTGATTTGAGTGACTCTTGAGGAGGTTTAACAGAATCCTATCAAAATAAAACACTCTTCTTCTTAGTGGGTTTATCTGCAAAAGATTTGATTCTTTTCAATCAAGATGTTTCAGTTAGTTAGCAAATCACATTGAACTTTTCATTTGCAAATTGCAAATAGGATTGATAGGAAAAGCGAAAGTACTTTATTTGGCGCTCCAAATGGGGACACAACCAGAAATCAGTGGTTAAGTTATATTTACAACACTGTTCCAGAACAGTACAATGCAAATATTCGGCTGGGAGAGCAGCTTACAATGCCAGCTGTAGACAAAGGGTTAAAGACAGTCTGCGCTTCTGACTGATGGCCTGTAAGTACGTTTTCATATTTATAGAATTAGAAGTAGTTCTTGTTTTTCATTCTGCTATCGCAAATGCAAACATGCTGTTACCTTTACATGACGCGGCATGATGCAACATGTAAAAAGACAGTATGAGTCATTATAATCAGTAGTTATGCCCCCACTGGATGCAACAAATGCCTTGTTTATAATGGGTTTTGTTTCTGTCTCATCATGCCTAGAAACTGCATGTAAGGGGCGTAACATTTCCATCACATGCTTGAGGTATTTGGCCAGTCGCAATGCACAGATAGCTGGCCAATCAGAGAACACCTCGGTTTCCATCAACATTGAGTTTTGTAAAAATCGAAGCGTTTCAGAAAGACAGGGCAAAGAGGAGCAACAATAATGTACAGTGTGTGGGAAATGTTTATGCCATTTGAGGTTAAAAAAACATTACATTACAACAAATACACAATAGTACTTTTTTTTTTTTTAGCAACATCATATGACCCCTTTAAGGCTTATTTGTAAGTCTACATTTTTGTATCACCGTCTCAATTGGGAAGGTTTTAGGTAAATACTAGATTTGTGACGAGACTCTTATCTCATGAGACGAGACACGAGATTGGGTTCACGAGAACGAGACGAGATTTTTAAACTTTTTTTTAAAGAAATCCTCAGTGATGAAATATATATAGGGGGAAATAGTATTTTGTTCAGCAAAAAACACAATGCAAATAAATGTAGGTGCATTTTGATATGAACTTGTACTTTATGAAATTAAACTTCTATTTTAATGAATTATATGCAGTAATAAACATGTAAACTAATGCTGCATGAAGAGTAGGGATGCTCATTTCGGTTAATTTTCCTGACCGACAACCGCTGCTCGTTATCCGAACATTAACCGTTAACTGATAAAATTAGAATAATAAATTAGTTTAAAAGAAAAATAGAATGCACGAGTATCTGTGATGATACATTAAAAATACAAGCAAATGTTTTATTTTAACGTGCAAACAGCAGCATACAGAGCAACAACAAAAACTGTATTGACATACTTAAATTATCACGCATCAGCAGCGCTTCTGAGAACAGAGAAAATCTGAATGAAAAAAAAAGAATAATATAAATAGGCCTACACTAAATATGTATAAATTAAATAACTACCTAATTAAGATGACAAAACTAAAACACACTGAATCCTTTTATGTGCTTTGAAGAACTGTACCCGGTCTTATTCTTCTCGTCGGACATAAAAATATATAGCAGGCCAGCCAATACCTCAGTGTGCCTAGTTTTTAACATGTCCACATGCTGTACGGATAGGCAGGACCGCTGCCTGTTAACTCTTAGATCCGCGAACAAAACACCATCACAAAAACCCTTTCAATTTGCGGTTCAGGACTTCCATCCACTGTCATATGCGTGTGGAGAAGCGCGTGTTTTACAGCGTTCAGCAATAGCCAATCACAGACATGTATGTTGATTTGATTATCACTGTGGCCAATCAGAGGAGGCTATGTTACAATCCACTCACCAACCAAAGTGCCGGTTTCAGTTTTGCTGATTTCTACACTTTCGCGAACTCTCTTATTAAAACAAAGAAAGTGTTGGCATTATATAAATAAGAGATTAATTGTGCAGTGTAAAGGTTATTTTATTACTTTTTAATAACTTTATGAGATTGCGATGAACTACTCTAGGATGAGTGATAGCTTTCCAGTGATTGTAACGGGAGCGCCTATTGCGCACTTTCTAGACTATAATTAATTCAGAATTTGAATACATTCACTCACGGATTCACTCTCTGATAACCCAATAACGCCACTTGCCATTGAGTTGCATATACTACATCTGTTTACTAAGTAAAGGTGAAACGAAATATGTCTGTACAGCCACACTGCACGTGTCGGCGCGCGCGTGAGTAAACAGATAACTTACAAATAGCATTATTTCTTTCACCATGCAGCAAGCGTAAAAAAAAAGAATAAATTTTAAACCGTTTAACTGATAGTAATAATCGGTTAAAATTCTTACTGTCGGTTAACGGTTAAACGGTCAATATGAGCATCCCTAATGAAGAGGAAACACTACATACGTGTTAGATACTTTCGTTTTGATCACTACTGTAGACAATAAGCGTTTATACCCAAACTATAAGCTTTTATCCCAGTGTCTATGTTATGTAAATGTCTGTAACAAAAAATGATTGCTTTCTGAAACCGCAGCAGTAAGAATGCAGATTTGAATGTCTTCAATAACTTTCACATCGTAAGCATCAGTGGAGCGCGTGAAACAGATGTAATAGACACTGCTGAATCCTTGTCATTCATGAATAAGATTGCATGGGTGTTTGAATAGAGATCATGATATTTTAAGGAGTAGTCATGCAGCTCTAATGTAAACACTGCAAAATGTTATGCCATGAAATAGTCACATTCTCGCGGGACACATCGGATCCACGAGATATCGTCACACCCCCCAGTAAATATGTGACATGAGATATTTCCATATAGACCTTTTTCCTGAGTAAATGAGCGCCACCATTACAAATTCTAACATCAGATTAGATGCTCTTCTGTTCCGGTCTCCATAGGAATCCATTCAAATAGTGCCCATCTGTTTTTAATGTAGCTAACATCGGAACTGCGTGTCACTTACACACTCATTAAACCATGAGGAGTGAGGCACTGACAAGTGACGGTCATTGCAACATTGTAAAGTGATGGCGCTATGAAGCCATGTGATTTCTAAAAACATTTAAATAGGTTTGACATTAGATTATCAGCTCGAAATATACAATAATTTTACTAGAAACGCTATAGACTGGAAATGCAAAGCAATTCTTCAGGTTAAAAGTCAGGCTTCTGCTTTCAGTAAAAATGTCTATATGAAAAGCTAGTATGTTTCCCTATATGACAAACAATATATGATTTTTATAGTATATTGTTTGCAAACATATTTAGCTTTTATTTTCTTTCATTTTTAAAAACTGTACTTGTTTGCATACATGATATTTCAATATATTCAATGTTTTTATAGTGTATGACAAGCCCTTCTCCCCCAGATATTTTGAACAGTAGGATTATATAAAAATATCAAATTAAAATGACAAAATAAGCATTCGTCAATCTGTCATTTTTACTTTCAGTACTTAAGAAACAAATACTTTTGTACTTTTACTTGAGTAAAACTGTAAACGAATAATGATGGGGAAAAATGGCATTCAATGTAAAATATAATGGGCTCTGCCAAAAGCAGTGTGGGTAGGCCTCTATCAAGGTAGTCCCGTGGGTTGGTCTTTCGTGTACAGTTACATGTCTTTGTTCAGTTTGTTTACTCTTGCTGATGACAGAAAACATCAATGATGTGTCAACTCTGAGGACCAATTATAATTGTTGACTTACGTTCTGCATGTATTGCTGTGGAGATTATCCTCCACTGAACCGCTTATTAAAGGTGTGAAATACTGTACACATGCGCACACACACACAGTGATGCAATAGCTCCTCAGATGAAATGATAAATAAATGCTGACAAAATTAGATCGCAAAAAATTTCCATTTTCTGTCCTCCATAAGCATTACAGGCCTGTCAGGATTCATGTGCAGTGAAGCTTAAACCACACAAACTGATGCAGATTTATAATCAGTCACTGCTTTCCTTTAGGAATATTATGGGATCAGTATCTTAATTTAAATATAAAACATCTTTAAAATATAAAACATCTTTTTTCTTTGGCATCCGGTATCTAGTGGTTTCACATACTATTTACACAAAAGAACTTTACATAAGTTTGAACTCTTCCCCTACACCCTCATTCAAACAACTCATGAATAATCTGTAAAGATGTCCATAAGAGAGGATGATGGCAACAAAATCTTAAGAGTTAAGATGCATTTAACTGATATTTTAAACCAGTGGTAAAATAAAGCATAGAAGAGGATTCAGAGTTTGCACACATAGTCCATGCTAGAAATGTCATAGCTGCAGAAAAGATTACTGTAGTCACACCTGTTATATATACAATATGTAAAATGGAATATAGCAAAGCAGATAAACGGTCACAATGTCAGAGCTCTCAGATTTCCTCTTTACTGAATCCTCCATTTCACTTATACCACCTTTCACTAGACAGTTTATTACTTTTACTTGCTGATGTACTGCATAAAAAATCTCAAATCCTCAAATATAAAGCTGTGATCACTGTGCAAGGAATAAGAAAAGATATGAACAGATGAACAATCGTCAAAGAAAAACATGTACCAGCCAGTAAAGCAAAAACAAAAAAATACTTTGAGCATGGTAAGCCCTAAGGCCTGTCACAAGGAGCAGGTTTAAAGGATAACTATTGCTGTTTTTTTTTTTTTTACTGTAAACGAGACAAACATATCTAAAAGCATAATTACGACAAACGAGACGTTTTTGAGATTGACCATGATTTCATTTTGCGGTCAATGGCCGGTGAATGGGAGTACTAGGGGCATAACTTTGAGCGCATCAAAATCGATATTTTTACAACACTAAGAAGGCTCGACACACCATGAAACTTTGCTCGAAGTATCGCCTGGGTCTCTACACATGAACTCACGCATTGAGAACATTGTGTACACAGAGTTTACTAAAAAGAAAGGTTTTGAACAACTCACTTACACTGAGTTTCCGCTCGCGGCCGTCTTGCCAGTCAAGAGGTGTCGATCTCCGAATGCGAGGATGGATAGCTCCTAAAGCATATTTCCATATAAATGCACGGCTAATTTGTTGTTTTGTCGCAAGTGAAAAACAATATTAACCTTCTAGTTGTAAAAAGAGCCTCATATAAGCCTAATATTTTGTCCTATGGAGTCCATTCATTCGCATTTCAACACTTCTTGACTGGCAAGACAGCTGCGAGCGGAAACTCAAACAGTGTAAGTGAGTGAAAAAGTGTAGTCAGTAGTACTTTATTTACCAGAGTATTTTTAAACATTAATATCTGTACTTCTACTTGAGTGAAGAATGTGTGTACTTTTGCCATCTCTGTTACTAATATAGAACAGCTACAGTATAGAGTGCTTTTGAATTGCACTTTAGGTGTCTCACAGGGTGGAAATGTCTCACAACAAGTGCTTTTGTTGTTTCATCAAGAAATTAATTACAGTAAAATTTGAAGTGCTGCTATGGACATCACAGCTTGTTATATCTGAAATGTGTTAACACTTGTGCTACATGCAGGGATGATCCTCAACTGAAATGTTCATTAAAGGTGCAAAACACAGGCAAATACACACAACAGACTGACAACATGGTAAGAGCTAGGTTTTCATTGAGTTTAGCCTTGTTTGGATCATTTAAAAAAAATTAGCCAATGTTTCACAGTTCCGGTATGGCATCAATTTATTCACAACAGTTTTTATGAAACAATAAATATTACTTCAACTTACTTGACAGGTTGCAATAAAATATTTCATAGCTCCACCCTTTTGTGATGAATCTGTAGTTACTCTGTTTCGACCCATCTGCATGCTGTAAGGCATTTTAATCATTCACTTTGTGATGAACCACCATGGTAATACATTTGATATTTACACGTAGTTCTATGAGAAGTCCTCTTTTTTTGTAATTGTGTTTTTTGATTTATAACACAGATTCAACATGACTGATGAGAGTGAAGCATAAAGTATGTAGTATCTATCTTTATAATTCCAGAACATTGAAGATTTAACAATTCTTGCTAACTAAATTTACTGATTAAAAATGTGTTTGCTTAGTTGTTAAATTTGAACAAAACCTGCATTTGAACATCAGAGTATATGAATTATACCGTGATTATACTCTTAAAAAACAAACTACAGTGCATACAGTGCAATATTAAAATACATACAGTATAGTGTAAAATACAACTATGATATAGGCTTGCCACGATAGACGGTGTTGACGGTGTTACCGGTTTTAAGACGCAACACCGGTGACATCACTTTTCCACCGTGACACCGTCCCCACATTTGTTTTTTTTAAGTATTCGTTTTTTTTTAAATTAAATATTTATTTGAATTAAATGGAAAATGCACATGCACTATAATTAAAAACTGAACATAGCTGCAATGCGTCATATTTCATTTATCACGTGAGGAGAACGAGAGGAGTCGAATTTACAGAAAGAGAATGGCGGACGATTTAGTGTCAAAACGCAATGCAAAAGCGCCTGTTTGGCAATATTTTGGGTGTAGTGGAGGGTATATGCAGGTATACGGCGTATACCCACTTCTTTATCAGGCGGCTTTGCGTACCCACTTCTAAATCCCCTCTGATGCGCATCATTCAGTAGTGTCCTGCATTAGCCAAAATCATGTAAATATTCGTTAAAAACACCCAAAAAAGACGCAGTCAGGACCGTGGCACCGGCTTGCTTTGAAATATATTTGATGTGCCTGCGCCCGCTCATAATAACGAAAATAATACCTAACAAATAAAAAGAAGCAGAATCAGAAATTTCTTCAACCAGTGAACCCCTGTAAACGTATCAGTCCAAGCATCCAGTAAACAAATGCGTTCAAATAAGTTCAAATTGTCTCTTATAGAAAACCCGACAGATTTTATCAGAGATTGCCGAGAGTCACGTCTAGGAGGGGTTGGTGGAATTTATAAATTAAGCGTATACCCACTTTTCCGGGCACCACTACACCAAATGCAAAAAGGGAACCTGAAAAAATTAATGAGGCAATCTGCAAACTTTGTCGTCCATTCAAACAATTGACGCCGAATTGCCAATTCCCGCAAAACTGAAAGTGAAAGTATAATACGCACGCATTTATTATGGTGCGTTCACACCGCCCCAAACGTCAGCGTCAGTTGCGGCAAGATTACATGCATTTAAAAGCAGAAAAAAAGAGAAAGGGAAACCCCCACCCCCCACGGTGATACCGGTATTACCGGTGTTGTCACATGTCGATTAACCGGTGGGGAAATTTCCTCATCGTCACAACCCTACTATGATAATCTACCATTATGACTTTATAGCAAATGCAGTTTAATCACACTTGATGTTCTGTAAAAATATTGACCAGAGAGGATGCTGGCTGAAATATTTTCAGAGTTAAGATGTGTTCAATTGTCTTTTTAAACCAGGGGTAAAATAAAGCATAGACCACAGGATTTAGACCAGAGTTCATATAGACAACCCATGTCAGAAGATTTATGACTGTGGAATCCAGCAAAGCATATAAACCGTCACAATGATTCCTAATGTGAAAGCAGCTTCTCAGGTTGGTTGGAGTGTGAAGCTTCTTGAAGTGAGAGATGGAGATGATCACCAGCAGGTTCAAAAACACAGTCCATGCTGACACTATTGATATAAATGCATAAATGATATTGTATTCATGACTGGAGTGTTTTCCCTTGATACATGATGAGTTGATGGCAGGAAAGCAGTATTGAGTCTCATGCCATTAGTGAGTCTCCTCCTGTGAGGAGTTTGTTCTACTCTCCTTAGTCCTTACTGTTCTTTCATTTATATAGTATCTGGATCAGACTGGACCACCCATCTACCTCCCACTCAGATGTCACATAATGACATTTTTCTTTCAACCTTAGTTTAACACTTGTGATATTAAGACACTTATTTAGGACCTATACAGTATTCCTATTATATTTTCTGTAATTTATTTTTGTTTATTTTCCCATTAATTATCTATATCTAAACTTCAACGGATTTTCCCTGCTCAGGAGTTTTTAGTGAATTGTTGGCCTGGAAAGTATGTTCATTTACTGTATATATACTCAATACTTTATGTGCTCATTTTGCTTTAATTACTGCCTCAATTTGGCATGGCATGGAGGTGACCAGTCTGTGGCACTGCTAAGGTGTTATGGAAGCCCAGGTTTCTTTGACAGTGGCCTTCAGCTCATCTGCATTTTTTGGTCTCTAGTTTCTCATTTTCCTCTTGACAATACCCAGGTCTGGTGAGTTTGCTGGCCAGTCAAGCACACCAACACCATGGTCATTTAACCGTTGGTGCTTTTGGCAGTGTGGGCAAGTGGCAAATCCTTCTGAAAAATGAAATCAGCATCTTTAAAAAGCCGGTCAGCAGAATGAAGCATGAAGTGCTCAAATTTCTTGAAACGGGTGCAGTAACTCCTAGTTTTCAAAAAACACAGTGGACCAACACCAGCAGATGACACTGCCCCCCAAATCATTACAGACTGGAAACTTAACACTGGACTTCAAGCAACTTGGGCTATGAGCTTCTCAACCCTTCCTTCAGACTCTAGAAGCTTGCTTTCCAAATGAAATACAAAACTTGCTCTCATCTGAAAAGAGGACTTTGGACCACTGGGCAACAGTCCATTTCTTATCCTAAGCCCAAGACACGTCTGGCGTCTGAGGAGCTTAACAAGAGGAATACGACAACTGTAGCCAAAATTCTTGACACGTCTGTGTGTGGTGGCTCTTGATGCCATGACCCTAGCCTCAGTCCATTCCTTATGAAGTTCACCCAAATTCTTGAATCTATTTTGCTTGACAAGCCTCTCAAGGCTGCGGTTCTCTCAGTTGTGCATCTTTTCCTTCCACTCAAATTTCTGTTAACATGCTTGGATACAGTGAATGTTTGACAATGAATGTTTGTGGCTTACCCTCCTTGTGAAGGGTATCAATGATTGTCTTCTGGACAACGGTCAGATCAGCAGTCTTCCCCATGATTGTGTAGCCTAGTGAACCAAACTGAGCCAAATCATCACAATTTAAAAACCAAAGACTTAAACTACTTCAGTCTGTGTGCGTATAATTTATTTAATACACACATTTCACAATTTGAGTTGAATTATTGAAATAAATGAACTTTTCCACGACATTGTAATTTATTGAGATGCACCTATATGATGCATTTAACGTCAAAAATCTACATGTAGATTTCTAATAGGTGTGTCAAGTCACTTTAATTTAAAAAGACAGTGACTGTTATTTCCCCTGCTGAGGAAAAAAAGTAAAAGTAAACATCAATTAACAGGCCTACCTAATGTTTATTAAATAAACTCATGAAAAACAGTTATGACTGCATATCCACAGTACACTTCAATACTGGTCTGCGCTTGACTGTAATCGCATTTGTCTGCCGTTTATTTTACTGAGCTTATTTAACCCATGGCATTTAATTGTAACTGTGTGAACTATTAGGGGTAACTAATCACCTTGTTATTTTAAAGGCTTATTACCTTCCTTTTTCAAAACACACACACACACACACACACACACACACACACACACACAAAATGCCCTTCTCTCATTTGGCAGAGATGGTGACTTTCACTTTAAGCGGATGCAAATCTGTCATAAAATAATCCTATTAATCTTGTGGCATATATTCCAAGCATTCTAAACGTGTTCTGTGTACGGTGTACATTTTAGGACATCGTCAGACCTCAGTCATACAATGACAAGGCGTCATGCCTCAGACTAAAAGGCTTCAGTCACAGGACAAAACGGCCTCGTGCCTCAGACTGAAAGGCTTCAGGTCTCAGGAAAAACTACGTCAGGTGTCAGGTCTGGTACAATTAGACATCGGACAAAACGGACTCAGATTAAAAGTTATCACACAAAAAGACATCAGCCGAAAAGTTATCAGACAAAAAGACATCAGACGAAACGGACTCAGATTAAAAGTTATCAGACAAAAAGGCATCAGACAAAAAGTTATCAGACAAAAAGACATCAGAGGAAACGGACTGGAGTGTGACGTGTCGCGCTGCCCCGCCCCATATGACGTCACGCGGTTCATAACAAGCAAACTGGTGTGGAACGGTAGATGATGGCAGATGGAGGTAAGTCGCTCCTGATATATTTTATTTTAACGATTTTAATTAAATGCTAAACTAATTCAGTTGTACACACAGGAGAACATGCATTTCATGAGTATTGTGTGCACGTTTAAAAGTTTGTAATATTGCAACTAGCATAACGTTAGCTTTTACGTTGGCAAACTGTAGTAACAAGTTAAAGTTAAAGCGAATTATTTCGAGCTATTAGACTGCTTGATGAAAATGTAGCCTAATTGTATTATATAAAGACACATTTTTAAAAATAATTAAATTAACCAGATAATGCAGCTACCTAAAACGTTAGGCCAAGCAAAGAGTAATATGGGGCGGAAATAAGTCATTATCTATATCATGTACAGTACAGTGCCTTGCAAAAGTATACATACCCCTTCATTTTTTCACATTTTGTTTTGTTGCAGCATTATGTTAACTGCTTTAAATTAGTTTTTCCCCACATAAATTTACAGTCCTTTGTTCCAATCATCTTCCATTATAGATAATGAGGCTACATGCTTCTGTGAACCTTCAATGCAGCTGTTTTTTTCTAGGTCATTGCCTTAACGCAAGTCTGTCACTGAGCTCTACAGGCAGTTATCTTGACCTCAGGACTTGGTTTTTGCTCTATGCATTTTCAGCTGTTAGACCTTTTCTGAGAGGTGTGTGCCTTTCTAAATCAGACTCATTCAATTGAATTTGCCACAGTTTAACTCCACTCCAAGTGTAGGAACATCTAGTAGCAATATGAATGCTCCTAAGCTAAATTGAGTGTCCCAGAAAAGGGTATGAATACTTATGCAACGGGATCTTTTCAGTTTTTATTTTTAATAAATTTGCACAAATGTTAAAAATTTTCTTTTTTTTGCTTTGCCATTATGGAGTAGGGAGTGTAGATTGATGTGAAAAAAATGTAATTTAAAGTAGTTTAAAATAAGGCAGCAACATAACAAAATGTGAACAAAATGAAGGGGTGTGAATAATTTTGCAAGGCACTGTAGATAATACATTTTTTTTTTTATGTGTAAATACATCTAAAACAGGACCAACTGGTGGCCTGCAGTTATTTTTCGTAAGGGTAACTTTACTACAGTTTGCCTAACGTACAAGCTAAACGTAGCTAGTTGCAATATTACAAACTTTTAAACGTGCACACAATACTCATGAAATGCATGTTCAACTGAATTAGTTTAGCATTTAATTAAAATCGTTAAAATAAAATATATCATGAGCGACTTGCCTCCATCTACCGTTCCACACCTTTTTTTTTTTTTTTTTTTTATTGCAAGACAAAAAGGAAAACAACAATAAACAGCACTGCATAGAAATACAATAACATAAAAGGAAAGAAAAAGAAAATAAATAAATAGAAACAGCACCTCAATCAGTAAGAAAAAGATCGTCATATGCCTTAAGAAACTTGTTATTCTTGTTATCATCAATAAGTTTAAGAAAATGAACAGTAAGCAAAATCTCTGCGAGAAAGACATCAAATCTAGGTAACATATTAAGAAATTTGGATTTATGAATAAAAAATTTGCAAAACAAAAAAATTTACAAGTTCAGTAGCATGGTCACTACTAGAAAAATATAGAAATATTTCTTTTAGTGTAAATTTTAAATTAAATTTTACAAAAGAAGATAGATAACATCTTAAGTTCTCCCAAAGAAATTTTACCTGATCGCAATGATAGAATTAATGAAGTAAAGTTTCTTCCTCAACTTTACAGAATACACATAAATTAGAAATATCAAAAAAAGAAGCAATTTGGGAGTTTGTTGGGTAAACATTTATGCAAAATCTTAAAATGTATTTCTCTGATTTTATTAGAAATGCAAAATTTTTCAGGAAGTAACCATGCTTTCTTCCAATGTATACAGTCAACAAAATTAGTCCAGAAAAATTTACATCTAGGGGAAGTATATACTGAATAGTGTAACATTTGCCTTATAAACTTACTGTTACATTTTTTTATCAAGAAGACAAACTCCATCCAATAAAAGTTTGGGCATAGTTGTTTTTCTCTCACTAAAACAAAGGTATGTTTTAAATAGATGCACATAACTTGGAGACAAACTTTTGATAACAGAATTGAAAGATCTTGCTGGCAGAGGAAGATTGTACAAAATCATAAATTCTTCATATTCCAGTATAGTGCCATCATCTTTAAATAAATCCAAAACAAAAACAATACCTCTGTCATGCCACTTGTCAATAAATAAAGATTTTCCACGGATTAAAATACATGAATTATTCCACAGAATTTCTTTGTGGGGAGAAAAGTTGTGCACATAACACAGTTTCCAAGCAAGTAGAGCTTGTTGGTAAAAATTAGAGAGAGAAATCGGCAATTTAGAAGGGGTGAAATTGCATTTTAAAAGAAAATCTAAACCACCTAATCTATGAAATATAGTTTTGGGGATATAGTACCAAATTGAATCATTACTACAGAGACATTTTTTTTAACCAACTAACTACCGTTCCACACCAGTTTGCTTGTTATGAACCGCGTGACGTCATATGGGGCGGGGCAGCGCGACACGTCACACTCCACCTGAGTCCGTTTCGTCTGATGTCTTTTTGTCTGATAACTTTTCGGCTGATGCCTTTTTGTCTGATAACTTTTCGGCTGATGCCTTTTTGTCTGATAACTTTTCGGCTGATGCCTTTTTGTCTGATAACTTTTAATCTGAGTCCGTTTCGTCTGATGTCTTTTTGTCTGATAACTTTTAATCTGAGTCTGTTTCGTCTGATGTCTTTTTGTCTGATAACTTTTAATCTGAGTCTGTTTCGTCTGATGTCTTTTTGTCTGATAACTTTTAATCTGAGTCTGTTTCGTCTGATGTCTTTTTGTCTGATAACTTTTAATCTGAGTTTGTTTCGTCTGATGTCTTTTTGTCTGATAACTTTTAATCTGAGTCCGTTTCGTCTGATGTCTTTTTGTCTGATAACTTTTAATCTGAGTTTGTTTCGTCTGATGTCTTTTTGTCTGATAACTTTTAATCTGAGTCCGTTTCGTCTGATGTCTTTTTTTCTGATAACTTTTCGGCTGATGTCTTTTTGTGTGATAACTTTTATTCTGAGTCCGTTTTGTCCGATGTCTAATTGTACCAGACCTGACACCTGACGTAGTTTTTCCTGAGACCTGAAGCCTTTCAGTCTGAGGCACGAGGCCGTTTTGTTCTGTGACTGAAGCCTTTTAGTCTGAGGCATGACGCCTTGTCATTGTATGACTGATGTCTGACGATGTCCTAAAATGTACACCGTATCTGTGGGGTTTGGTGAGAATCAACCCGAAATGGTAAGTTACATTTGTGAAAATCTTGGGTTACAGTCTTTGCGTTACTGTGTGTGAGCGTGCATATAGCTCACAGCCAGCACAAGCACATATCCTTTTGAGGTCTCAATTATAATCAATAAAAAAAGGCTGCATTATCAAATTCAGAGTATGTATTTTATCTCTGTTGTTCTCCGATTGTAAGAGAGTCAGAATGACACAGTTCTTGAATGTTTATTTTAACATGTGTGAAAAGCAGTTTGCTTAGCTTGCTTAGTAGCAGTTTTAATTACAGTTGGTATTTGGTACAAATATTGACCAGAGAGGATACTGGCTGAGTTAAGATGTATTTAACGGTCTTTTTAAACTGTGACTAAAATAAAACAGATAAGAGGATTCAGATTAGTTAATATACACAACCCATGTTAAAGATTATTCTTCTGGAAGAGATTGCTGATATAGAACAGCTACAGCGCAGTGCTTTTGATTTATTAAAAAAACTACAAAAAAATGAGCAAAACACAATTTCTCCATAAAATCTATTGAACCTGAAGTGACCTGACCATTAAAGCACAGTGGTATTCAATCAGTAGATAAATATTAATTCACTGTTCTTTAGTAGTTGGACATTTTGATGTAAATAAAATGATTGAGCAAATGAAAACACTAAAGCACGTTAGGTATCTCAGAGGGTCTCATGGGTGGATATGTCTCAGACACAATGCTTGCTTTTGTTGTTTTATCAAGAAATCAATTAAATAGAGTAAACTCTAAAGCACTGTTATGGACATCACAGCTTATTTCTGAAACGTGCTCAAGTGAATCGTTCATTAAATGCACAAAAAACAGGCAAACACAACAGACTGATGCAACATTGTAAGCTGCTGCTTACTATGACAGGGTCAGTGATTACATAATTATCTCAAATAACATCAGTTTTTATGAAACCTATAAACATTAGTTCAACTTGACATGTTACAATAAAATCTTTTTTTATTGTATTGTAGGGCTTTACTTTTAAACATTTTGTGTGTAGCTTCACCCTTTTGTGATGAATCTGAAGTTACCGTTTCAAATGTTTTAACACATCTGCTTGCTGCAAGGCATTTTAATCATTCACATTGTGATCAACTACCATGGTAAAACATTTGATCCATACACATAGTTATATATGACAATATATAGGAAATAATAATATGACAATACAGATTCAACATGACTGATGAAAGTGAAGCAGAAAGTATGTAGTATCTATCTTTATCATTTATTCCAGGAGGTTGAAGATTTGAAGATTCTTGCTGAATTTACCTGATAAGCTAATGAAACAACTGAATTGTCAACTAAATTTGCTATGGAAATATGTTTGTTTATTGTTTGGACACAACCTGCATTGACCATCAGATACAGTATTTTACAGTAATGAAACAAACTGCATAATATTGGTGCATATAGTGTAAATTACAGCTACTATGATTATCAGTCTTTATGACTTTATAGCAATTGCAGTTTAATTATGCTTGATGTTCTGTAAAAATATTGACCAGAGAGGATGCTGTCTGAAATATTTTCAGAGTTAAGATGTGTTTAATTGTCTTTTTAAACCAGGGGTAAAATAAAGCATAGACCATAGGATTTAGACCAGAGTTCATATAGACAACCCATGTCAACAGATTTATGACCGTGGAAGCGATTACTGAGAGAGAACAAATATAGTAAGGAATCCAGCAAAGCAGATAAACCGTCACAATGATTCCTAATGTCAAAGCAGCTTTACTCTCTGATTTCCTCCTCACTGAACCTTCATTCACACTTTTGTCACCCTTCATCAGGGTATTTATAACTTTCACTTGCTGATGTACAACATAGAAAATCCTCAGATATAAAGTTATGATCAGGATACAAGGAAAAATAAAACACATGATTAGATCAATGACACTCCATGCAAAACCCATCATAATAGAACACTCTCCATAACACAGGGCCGTTCTGCGTGAAATGTCAAAATATCCGTTAGTAATTACAAAGGCAATGTTATAAGTTGTGGAGCAAACCCAGCTCAGACAGATGCTTATTAATGTTTTAGTCATGGTTATTTTCTGTGGGTACAGTAAAGGGTGACAAACAGCCACATAACGATCCACAGCAATTAAAACTAAATTACTAAGAGATACTGAGAGAAGCATTGCAATAAACATTGAATAGAGTCCACAGAATGTGTTTCCAAAGTACCAGCATGTCTCAATCAATGTGATGGCCTGTATTGGCATCACAATAAGTCCAACAAAAAGATCAGCCACAGCCAGAGAGAGAATGATCAGGTTGGTTGGAGTGTGAAGCTTCTTGAAGTGGGAGATGGAAATGATCACCAGCAGGTTTAGAAACACAGTCCATGCTGACAGCACTGAAAAAAACACATACATGATATTATATTCATGCCTGGAGCGTTTTCCCTTGATACATGATGAGTTGATGGCAGGAAAGCAGTATTGAGTTTCATGATCCTCTGTCTCATAGTCCATGAATGAGTCGTCTCCTGTTAGGAGTTGGTTCTTCTTTCTCTTTTTCCTCTGCTTACATTTATACGGTGTCTGGATCAGACTTTACCACCCATATACTGCCCACTGTGATGCTGCATAATGTTTAATTTAGTGAATGTATTTTTTATTTTTTTTTAGCCCCACAAAAGAAGCCTGTGCTCTCACATTTGGTAGCGAGTGTATTCTAGTATTGTTTAAGCATGTAATTTTCAATTGTAACTCTATTGTGTGGATTAAATTAAGACATTACTACATATTTATTAACATGTCCCTCATGTATTAAGAATGATATTATAAAGGTAATGTCAATCAGAGAGGATGCTAGGTAAAATATTTTAAGAATTGACCCCTCACAATCATAACACATTCTGCCATTTTGTACGACTTACAAACCAGACAGAGTATATTAACTTAAGTGGACTTAACTTTAAAAATGGTGTGTAATAGCTAGTCAATCAATAAAAAATAAACTAATCACATTTTTTCCCCGAAATTATTGCAATAATTTCACATTCAATCTTCAAATTAATGTAGAAACAAAAAGTCTATTTTTAATATTTTGTTTGTCATCAACTACAATTAAAAGCAAGTATAACTGATACCAACTGATGTCTCTATGATTTGTTTCCTAATATTTAACTAGGGCTTTCACAATATTAGATTTTTCACACTATGGTTACTGTGGCCAAAAGAATTCACAATATCCATATATCGCGATATCTAACCTTGGGGCCAAAATTAATTTTAACTTTTATTTAGTTTTTCTTTTTACCCAATGAACATAAGGATACTGATAAACACAGGGCACGTGCATTTTCACTTATTTTCGTCTTATTTAAAGCTCCCTATGAAAGGACAAGAGAAAATAATGTCAAGTTCAACATTGTGATGAATAAATAAACATCAAAACTAGGGATGCTCCGATCCGATATTCATATAAATATTTAATCGGATCGTGTATTGGTCATAGAGTGCTGATCCAAGTCCGATATTGTGCATATAATTCTGTTACCTTTAAGCCATATAAGTCAAAGTCAACTTTATTGTCAATTCTGCCACGTGTACAGGACATACAGAGAATCGAAATTGCGTTACTCTCAGACCCTTGGTGCATAACGGGTAACATCTAAATACAAAAGGTAAAAATGTAAAATTATGAATAAATACAAATATACATATTATTATGTATATATTATAATATAAAAAAATGAAAATTCCTATATACAAGTAAGGGCACATGGCAGAGAGTGCAAACCAGACAAATGCAAACAATATAGTGCAAATAGAGCTTGTAGGTAAAATAAAAGTGACAGAGGTAGTCTGTGTAGTATGAAAAAGACTTCACTGGTATCGATCGGTATTTGTAATCGGCTGATATCAAACCCTAGGTATTGGAATCAGTATCGGAGGCAAAATAGCAGGAACTGAGCATCCCTAATCAAAACTGAAACTTTAGTTTAACCTGTTAATTTGTGTACCTGGATTTTTATCTCTTTGACTTATGGTTGCGTTGGTGCCAGCTAATGGAGTCATGCAGTTAACGCACCTCTAATTCAGTTATGCTGTGTTCCCGGAATGGCTGCAGATGAGGCATTAAGTGTGACCAGCTTAACATTTTGCAGAGTTTAATGTAGCAATGTGGTCACTCTTTTTTTTGTAGATTTGATGGAATCATGTAAAAAAAAAAAAAAAAAATGAACAAAGAAATCAAGTGCTACGCACATTTTTAGCCATGACTTAATTGCAAATACAAATACAAAAATTATCAATGTGGTCACTCAATGTAAAATGTGTGCTACGCACATTTTTTTAAACATTTATTAAAAGAATCATACCTTAATTTAAATATATGAACACAGAAACCACTGAGACAGGTAAATGTAGGGCTGTGCAATTAATCGGAATTTGGTTTCAAATTTGATTTCTGCTTCAAACGATCATGCAAATGCAGTAATGGAGATGAAATGATTTTTGCGCCCCAAGCCACTCCCCTAACCAGTGGTGCGATTCGCTCCTCCATAAAAGCCTAATTTCACATGCAAACCGGAAAAAGGATATAACGTGACTTTCATAAAACAGGGCGTGATTGATTTATTAATGTTTCTTTGTTGTGTTTTTAATAGTGCATTTTTAACTGTGCTGTTTTATATATGCGTTCAGAGATGGAGAAGAACATGTAGTGTTATCTTTTACCTCAAGGAAAGGTGACGTGAGGCCAAGTATGGTGACCCATATTTAGAATTTGTGCTTTGCATTTAACCCATCCAAGTGCACACAGTAGTGAACACACACCCGGAGCAGTGGGCAGCCATTGCTGCTGCGCCCAGGGAGCAGTTGGGGGTTCGGTGCCTGGCTCAAGGGACTCACCTCAGTTGTGGTACTGAGGGTGAAGAGAGTGCTGTACATTCACTCCCCCCACCTACAATCCCTGCCAGACCTGAGTCTTGAACCTACAACCTTTGGGTTACAAGTCCATGGCTGCCCCTTCCCAAGGTGTGCCCCTAAATGGTCAAATACACGCAAAAAAATATTTCAAAATGAGTCGCTTGTTGATTATTCATGTAAACCCTGTCAGTTATGTCTTAAAGGTTGTATCAGCGATTTCTAGCCTAAAACATAAAGTGTCAATTTCAGCTCACCTTTCTTCACGATCCGCTCGCTGCCTGCCCCATAAATTGTCTGTGAAAAAAACGCGTCTCTCTGGTCAGCCTAGGGTCGGAGATATGCCAAAAAAACAATCAGCGCTGTTAATATTCCACAGATAAACAAACAGTGTTCCAACCAATCAGCATCAGGGGTTTGGTGTTGTGGACTTTCCTACTGGTGCAGGGATGTGAGGGAGGCGAGGCGAAAGTCCACTACACCAAACCCCTGACGCTGATTGGTTGGAACACTTTGTTTATCTGTGGAAAGGTTGGTAGTGACGATTGTTTTTTTGGCATATCTCGGACCCTAGGCTGACCAGAGAGACACGATTTTTTCACAGACAATTTATGGGGCAGGCAGCGAGCGGATCGTGATGAAAGGTCAGCTGAATTTGACACTTTATGTTTTAGGCTAGAAATCGCTGATACAACCTTTAAATAAAGATAAACAGTGGAGAATGAAAGTATGTGTAACAGAATATTTGATTCTTAAAGCAGCAACAAATATTCCTTCTGTCATCTTTGTGCTTCATATTAATAAAACGTAAAAATACAAAGGAAAGGATCAATCACTGCTCTTGACTGAAAGCCTTTATAGTTTTAATAAGAAACATAGCATGTTTAACTATTACAGTTCGATCTTTAAATTAATTACTAATGTAAAGTTATGGACCCTGTCATGATTTTTGCCAATATTGAGCTGCTAAGTATCCTATTCCAGAATTGGAATCAATTTTCAATTCCCAACCCTAGTAAAGATGCAACACATGTTAAAAGATTTATTATTTTTCAGGAGATTGCTGATATAGAACAGCTACAGTATAGTGCTTTTGATTTTTATAAACAACTGTAAGAAAATGAGCAACACACAATTTCTCCATAATTTCTATTTAGCCTGAAGTGACCTGATCATACTCTATCAATAGATTAATATTAATATTAGAAGTTCTTTAGTTTGACATTATGATGTAAATAAACTATTTTGCAAAGGAAAACACTAAAGCAATTTGGGTATCTCACAGGGTCTCATGGGTGGAAATGTCACAGACAGTTGGAAAGGAAAGGATGTTACGTGAGGCCAAGTATGGTGACCCATACTAGGAATTTGTGCTCTGCATTAACCCTTCCAAGTGCACACGCACAGTAATGACACACACTCTCTCACACACACACACACACACACACACACACACACACACACACACACACACACACCATGAACAAACACCCGGAGCAGTGGGCAGCGAATGCTGTGGAGCCCGGGGAGCAGTTGGGGGTTCGTTGCCTTGCTCAAGTGACTCACCTCAGTAGTGGTATTGAGGGTGGAGGGAGTGCTGGTAATCCACCACCTATAATCCCTTCCGGACCTGGAACTTGAACCCGCAACCTTTGGGTTGCAAGTGCTCTATCAAGAAATCAATTACAGTAAATTCTGAAGCACTGTTATAGACAACATAGCTTATTTTTGAAATGTGCAGCTGAGGGTGCTGTTAACACACGTGCTACATGCAGAGGTGATCCTCAAGTGAATCGTTCGTTAAAGGTGCAAAATATACAGGCAAACAAACAGCAGACATGCAACATTGTAAGCTGCTGCTTACTATGACAGGGTCAGTGCTTACATAATTATCTAATAATTGAAAGAATGCATTGAGAGAATATTTTAAATTGTTCTCTGATATCTACATAGAAGGTATATGGCATAGGAAAGGGCAAAAAATATCCAGAAATCGTTTTACAGGTCCATTTACAACCCTAGGATTTGCCCCTAGAATGAAATGCTGTGTTATTTGGAAGCTTCATGAATATTAATGAGCTCCGCTCTGATTGGCTGTTTCACAGAGCTCATTAGCTCGCACATGGATAAAAATATATGTTTAATTATGAGCTCTAGCCGCTTTTAATATGCGGTTTGTTGAATCTGCCGTTTTGCGTCGAGGATATATCTGTCTGATTTCTGTGATCCATGTGCTCTGTGTAAAGTTGCAGTGCAGAGGGAGTGCTTCTCACCACACAAATTGAGCAGCTTATCAGTGATTCTCAAGATCTGTAAATCATTCGCTATCAGGCAGTTATTTCTCCATTCACCACCATCAGAGCAGTCATCTCTGTTTATGTGGTAAGTGAAATCCTATGTATTGCAATGTGACAGGCTAGCGCTAGCATTAAGCTAACCGTGTCCCTTCTGTGACACGCCTTGTTTGACTGATGTGCTGACGTTACCATTGATTGGGCGATGCAAATGTTGGAGGCGTAACTATTAACGATCCCAGGGCGATTGCGTAACAGACCTGTTATGTTGGAATTGACCTAATTTTCGGTGGTCTTTTGCAAATACTAGAGATATATATATGGAAACGATGGTGTTTGAGACTCATGGTATGTCATGTCCATGTACTGAACTTTTATTATTTAACTATGACAGGGTAAACACAGTTTTACATTCTATGAGACCTTTAATGTAGCAATTAATCCACTTTTTTAATCCAAAACTGATATACAAAATGAAGTAAAATGAAAACTGTGAGCTGAGTTAAGTTTGAGTTTAGCCTTGTTCAGGTCATTAAAAAAAAATGCCATATTTGTTATTGTAGGGCATTACTTTTTATATATTATTGATTGCAGATGAAAAGAACGATTGGATCCCCTAAAGGGTTTTCCTAATTCCTAAAGGTTAATAATAAAAAAAAAACTGTTAATAATTAGTTAAACAGAACTTTATTACATTAATTTAGCACCATATACAACAGCCTACTTGCTGCACAGTCTGCAACTTTTGTTAGGGCACCTTATTTTGCGACATATTATTGATATTTAACAAATCTATTTCTTTCTCTCCCTGACATCTTTCTGCTTGAGCAGCACTAGTTGAAGCCTGAAAATATTGTAAACGATAACATAACTAATTACACTGGTCGGACTAAGCTCTGTTTCAGACTGATACCTCCGGTTCAGGATGGTCCTCATCACGTGCCTTTTTCATTGCCTTTTTTATACTCATCTGGATTGAAGCATAAGAGTAAAGAAACGACATAATTTATAATACGTTTATTTGATTCACAGCTGCTACACATAGTGTTTTGACCTCGACAACCCAACTAGGCTAGCCTACATCTTACCGCAAACTTGCGACTAATTAACTTTCTAAAGAAGGAGCAATCGCGTTTGCTAAGGTTCGGGACTGTAACACACACTGAAACTATTGTATTCAGAATATAAAAAATTTTATAGCACTTTTTAGTCTGTGATTGTGTGTTAAAAGTGTTCATGAGATACCAACCTTTCGCCAGCCGTCTTCTCTCCACAGATGATCCAGACAGATGTGGTGTGCACGCAGGGGAGGGGCTGTGTGCGTGTGTGCGTTTGAAGGAGAGACGAGTGAGTGACAGAGAGATGAATAGAGAGTAGTATGGAAAGGAAATACAGTTGAACGAATTCGCTGCGTGTTTTAAATGGCGTAAAAAAGAATAACGAAACGCAATATGTGACGCACTGCCACAGATTCGTCTATGTGTGGTAAACACTGCAAGATGAAGCCTGTGCATCACTTTCAGGTACTTTCATAATCCTGTGAAAATTTATATTATTCTGTCGACATTAATAATGTGTTTTAATGTCGGTAATAATTTCACGACTAACGCATCTTTCTTAATATGAATACAGGCAGATCTAAGTAAACAAAATGACTTAAAATGCATTATATTAAAACAATTATGGTAATTATGATTATTGATTAATAATGACCATATAGTGTCATTGAATAACAGTGTTAAAATACATAATCTAATACAGAATTAACAGTTTACATTACAATTTTAATAGAAATGCCTGAAAAGGGCACCAAAGGCCTGGTAAATGCAGTTGTTACACTTACATGATGATCAAATTCCTTGTTTAATATTGACCAAACATTTAAAATATCCACATAATCTTTCCTATCATTTCCTCAACTAAAATATGTGGACATCATAACCCTTGTCTGCTTTATTGTCAAATAGCAAAGGCTTTATCATATGAAGAGCTCATTTACGACTTTGCCTCAAGAAAAAGCAGAAGTGTGCCTTTGTAAATTTTAAACTTTGGAAAGCTCCAGCAGATGACAGTGTTGTTTTTATTTCAGTTTATTATTGTTTATTTTATTAAGATTTCATATTTTTAATTGTTTTATTTAAAGTGTAATTTTAGTTTGAATTTTTTGCTGTAGAGCTACAATTGTAATTTCTAAATGATACAATTTATTTATGTATTTATTATTTACTTTTATTTGAATAAAGTTCTATTTTGGCCCCTATAGTATGTTGTTTTTTTTTATTTTTTTTTTATTATTATTATTTTATTTTTACTTCTGTAATATTTGGGGGAGGAGGCACAAAAGTACATTTCTGCTTAGGGCACCCATTTTGCCAGCAGCGGGCCTGGGTGCAACATCTGTTATTTGGACGTGGTTTGGCTTTAAGCCGTCCGACGAGCACCAGCAAAATATACTCTGTAGAGTGTTTGGGGCAAAAGTTCCAGCTAAGAGAGGAAACACGACTAATCTGTTCTACCACTACATTTAGTTTATGTATCTGCAACATTGTGTTGTTTAATTACAGTTTTGCTTTTGCACAATAAATGTTCTCAAAAGGACATGCAACGTTTCTTTATTTCTTAAAAAAAAAAAGAAAAAAGAAAAAAAGCAGTTTGGCTTTCCTAAGGGTCTATGTAACCTGTTCTGAAATGGTTCTATTATAATTTATATATCACAATATATATCGTTATCGCAAGAGTCTGCAATGTATATCTCAATATGGATTTTAGGCCATATCGCCCATCCCTAATCTGTATCATTTACTCCAGAAGGTTGAAGATTAGAGGATTCTTGCTGAATTTACCTGATGAGGTAACACAACTGAATATTTTGTCAACTAAATTTACTGTGGAAATATGTTTGCTTACTTGTTCAAATAAACATCAGAGATATACAGTATTTTACTGTAATGATACTTGATGAAGCAAACTACATAAAGCGGGGAAAATAAGTATTTGACACATCAGCAGGATGTTTCTAAGTGGGCTATTGACACATTTCCCCCAGATGTAGCCATCAAGCCAAATGTCGAATCCATACAAAGAAATCAGAACATTTAAGTTTGCAAGTTGAGTCATAATAAATAAAGTGAAATGACACAGGGAATAAGTATTGAACACATGAAGATAACAAGGTGCAAAATGACATAGAAAGCCAGAAGATCACCTGAAATCTGTCAGTACTGAGAGAGAAACACTGCCCCATATCAGTACTAATTGATATCAGCTGCCTTAGTCCTAATTGATGGCCTATAAAGGCTTCTCATTACTCAGAAGGCACACAGGAAAGACTTCATGATGGGTAAAAGCAAAGAACCCTCTCAAGATCTTTGTAATCTTATCCTTGAAAAGCATTTTGATGGGAATGGTTATAGGTGCATTTCCAGAATGCTAAATGTTCCTGTGAGCACTGTGGGGGCCAAGCAATGCACTGAACCGTCATGGCATCCATGCACGCTCACCACGCAAGACTCCATTGCTGAACAAAAAGCATGTTGAGGCTCGGTTAAAGTTTGTGGATTATTGGGAGACTATAGTATGGTCAGATAAAAGCAAAATTGAACTTTTTGGCAGTCATTCTACACACCATGTTTGGAGAAGAAATGGCACTGCCCACCACCCCAAGAACACCATATCAATAGTTAAGTTTGGGGGCAGAAGCATCATGGTTTGGGGCTGCTTTTCAGCAAGACTTCAAATTAGTGAAGGCGGGATGAATGGAGAAATGTATCGGGACATTCTGGATAAAAATCTACTGCCTACAAAGAGGATGGACATTTCTGCAAGATAATGATCCCAAACACAAGGCCAAGGAAACAATGAAGTTGCTTGAATGGCCCAGTCAATCACCTAACAAAAAATCTATGGAGAGAACTGAAGATTAAAGTTTATAAAATAGGCCCAAGGAACCTTCAAGATTTAAAGAGTGTTTGTGTGGAAGAATGGGCCAGAATCACTATTGAGCAATGCCGACGACTGGTCTCTCTATACAAGAGGTGTCTAGAAGCTGTAATCACCAACAAAGGCTTTTCTACAAAGTATTAAATAAAGTGTGTTCAATACTTATTCCCTGTGTTGGAGCTACTTTGCACTTTGTTTATTTTAGGCTTAAGTTATAGCCTGATTTATTTCCTTTCTTTTCTGGCTAAAGTTAATTTGCTTTATTTTGCATTTATGCTTATTTTCTTGTTTATTTACGTTGTTGTTTATTGGTAACATGGTGCTATGTTAATTTACATAAGTAGGTCAAGGTGGGAGGGACCTCAGTCGGTGAGGGCATATGGTTTTTTGCCAGCGTTAGAGGCAGCAGAAAATGCCTGTGAGCTTGCTTTCTTTGTGTAAATAAACCTCCTCAAACTCATCTCTTGCTATGGACATTAGTTTATGTTGGTACCTCTCAACTTGCGTAAAGCCTAACCCATGACGTAGCCTCAGTGGCCATTTGAGGAGTTTGATATTATTACTTTTGTTTAAAGTTTATGGACAAATAGCCAATTGGCGGAATTGTCAATAGCCCACTTAGAAATACCCTTACTGATAAAAATGCTGATGTGTCAAATACTTATTTTCCATGCTGTAATATCAAAATGCATAGTGTAAATTACAACTACTGTGACTATCTACCTTTATGACTTTTTAATAACAATTGCAGCATCGTGCTTTGAACTAAGCACTGACTGTATGTCTTACCTGAGTCATTGTGAACATTTGGAGCTGTATGAATCATGGCAAGCTGTAAACGGGGCAGCCGTGGCCTAATGGTTAGAGAGTCGGACTTGTATCCCAAGGTTGCAGGTTCGAGTCTCAGGTCCGGCAGGGATTGTAGGTGGGGGGAGTGAATCTCTCTCCACCCTCAATACCACGACTGAGGTGAGTCCCTTGAGCAAGCCACCGATCCCCCAACTGCTCCCCGGGCGCTGCAGCAATGGCTGCCCACTGCTCCGGGTGTGTGTTCACAGTGTGTGTGTGTGTGTGTGTGTTCACTTCTGTGTGTGTGCACTTGGATGGGTTAAATGCAGAGCACAAATTCCTAGTATGGGTCACCATACTTGGCCTCACTTCACCTCCTTTAAAGTAAACAAGAGGTGTTTGTCCGAACTCAGCTATTTTTGCGAGAGAACGCAAAACATCTTTGCGAGGGATCGGAAAAAAAATTACAAATATATTTTTTTCCCACCACCCCAATTTTTTTTCCATCACTCAGATTTTTTTCTACCCACCCTGATTTTTTTCACAACCCCGATGTTTTTTTTTTTTTTCATCCACCCCTAAATTTTTTCCACCACATTGAGCTTTTAGGGGCACCGTACTAATGTAAAGTTTGACCAAGTAAGAAATAATCAAAACATTTTCAAACAAGATCTAGGGAATGTTGTAGTCCAGATTAAAATAAATAGCTGATAAAGTCTAAATATTTAAGTTAAAGTATTTGGCGCTGTGATGAACACCATAGCAAATGCACAAGCTGAATGGCTATTTAAATATACACTTTTCAGAAACTGAAAGCTCTTTTGTTCCAGAGAAACGGCTGCATTGTTTAGCATCATCTGCTGTCAGAGAATGAAAGTGTTCTTTCATTGAGTGTAGGGATGGCCCGATACCGATACTGGTATCGGGTATCGGGTCGATACTGTCCTCATATACTCGTACTCGTACTCATAAAAATGAGCCGATACCACGCACCGATACCACGTACATTTTTTTTTAAACGAAACTGGCCGCCGCGAGCCGCCGCTTTGTCTAGGTTAACTGAAGAACGTAAAATGTCGGCGGTTTGGGCTCATTTCAAGATAAGGGAGGATGACAGCAGCAAGGCAGACTGTAAGTTATGTTCAGCTAAAGTGTCGAGAGGAGGAAAAGAAAGTACATCGTTTAACACCAGCAATCTCATTAAACATCTGAAGACGCATCATAGCGCTGAATACACACAGTTTAGTCAAGCTAAACAAGCAAATCAGCAGCCAACATTGACACAGGTTTTACAGAAGCGCGAGAAGATGTCAGGAGATAATCCACGGGCACTAAAAATAACAGAGGGAATTGCATACTTTATTGCACTTGATGACCAGCCATTGTCGGCTGTTGAAAATATAGGATTTCGACATCTTCTTGGCATACTGGAGCCGCGATACGAAATTCCGAGTCGCCATCACATTACAACCGCTATGCTACCGAAAGTGTTTCATGACGTGAAAAAGCAAGTCAGTGGACTGTTGCGTGACGTTTCGGCCGTCAGTTTTACAACAGATATTTGGTCAAGCAGTGTCTGCCCAATGTCTCTGCTCAGTTTAACTGTACAGTGGATTGATGACAACTTTTCTCTTCGCCATGCCACCTTGCAAGCAAAGCCGTTTCGGGGTTCGCACACCAGCAAAGCCATAGCAGACGCGTTTGATGGGATGCTTCAGACCTGGTGCATTCCGAAAACCTCTGTCCACGTCGTGCTACGAGACAACGCTAGAAATATGATTAAGGGCATGAATGATGCTGGACTCCCCAGCTTACCTTGTGCCGCTCACACTCTCCAGCTGGTGGTCCACGAAGGACTTTTGTCTCAGAGAAGTGTTGCTGATGCATTGGCTATTGGACGCAAAATCGTTGGCCATTTCAAACATTCTCCTCTAGCCTACTCCTGCCTCGAAGACATCCAGTTAGAGATCGGTCAGCCTGCAAAACGTCTACAGCAGGACGTACAGACCCGCTGGAACAGTACATTTTACATGATCCAGTCTCTGATTGAGCAGAAACGGGCTCTAGGAGTTTTTGTGTCCGAACATGAACTTCCTGATAATCTTACGGCTCACCAGTGGGCACTGCTGGAGAAGGTTGTAACTGTTCTGGGTCCGTTTGAGGAGTTAACACGAAAAGTTAGCTCTTCTGAAGCTATGGCAGCAGATGTGATTCCTGCTGTCACTGTACTGCAGCGATTTCTGTCTAGAGAGACCGACGATGACCATGGCATCAAAACTATGAAAGGGACTTTAGCTGCAGCTGTCAGGAGGCGATTTTCTGATGTGGAAGAACAACCCCTCTACAGCATTGCTACTCTACTCGACCCCAGGTAGGTGTGTGTGCGTGTGTGTGTGTGTGTGTGTGTGTGTGTGTGTGTGTGTGTGTGTGTGTGTGTGTCTGTCTGTCTGTGTGCGTGTGTGTGTGTTTGTATCTGTGTGTGTGTGTGTGTGTGTGTGTGTGTGTGTGTGTCTGTCTGTGTGTCTGTCTGTCTGTGTGTGTGTGTGTGTGTGTGTGTGTGTGTGTGTGTGTGTGTGTATATCTGTGTCTGTGTGCGTGTGTGTGTTTATGTGCGTGTATGTGTGCTAGATAGTGAGTTCAAAGTTGCCTATGTATTGCTGAAAAGTACATTTTAGTATTTAATTTTCATTTAATAAATTATTTGATTAGGCTATGTTATTTTAATAAATATGTATTGTCAGATGCCTAATTTTCTCCCTCTGTTATAGGTATAAAAATCTTTTTTTCTCAAACACCAACACTGCTGCAAATGCCAAGGAGATGCTGATGCGTGAGCTGTTGAGGTCGTCTGGAGAAGAGGAGAATCATGACCTGCACGAACCTCCTGCCAGAAAACCACGCAGGGACCAGGCAAGCAGCAGCCTGGACAGTATATTTGATGAAATAGCAGATGAGCAAGCACCAGTCTCTCTAAACAGAGCTCAAGTAGGTTCTACTGCACAATTAGAGACATACCTAGGGGAGACCACAATTTCTCGAGAAGACAAACCACTACAATACTGGGCAGTTAACAAAGTGCGGTTCCCTACTCTGGCCAAAATGGCATCCAGATACCTCTCAGCACCATGCAGTAGTGTTGACAGTGAAAGGCTGTTCAGCTCAGTGTCACATATTGTGAATGAAGACAGAAACAGAATCACAGCTGATCATGCAGAGATGATTTTGTTCATCAAAAAGAACCTGCCTCTCATTCTCCCAAAAAGTACCTAAGCTAGTTCAGATCACATTGCTTACTGAAATGTTTGTTTAATTGAAACAAGGGTACTGTCACTGTGCCACATAGTTTAATTGTTGTTTCATTTAAATATGCAGTAGTTTAATTGAGACTTGCAATAGTTACATTGATGTTTTGTTTAATTGAAATATGTAAATGTTTAATTGAGACTACACAACAGTTACATTGAAATTTAGTTAAATTGAAAGCTGGAGACGCTGTCAAATATTTCATTGATGTATTGTTGAGTTGACAGTTTTGACTGTACAATATGTTTTATTTATATTTTGTCAGTTGTGAAGACAGTGCCAGCATTGAGGCTTTTTGTTTACACAGAAATATATATAATTTATTTTTGATTTGAAATTGCCTACATTTATTTTTTTAATCATTATTTATTTTAGACTTGTTAAAAAAAATAAAAACAGTCTTCTTACCTGTGTTCTAAAATAATCTTCTGTCTTCTTTTCTGGGAGCCTGTAGTTACTTTTGCGGTAGAAATATCGGTATCGGTACTCGGTATCGGCAAGTACACAAATTCAAATACTCGTACTCGTATCGGTTTGGAAAAAAATGGTATCGGGCCATCCCTAATTGAGTGTGCTCCGCCACATGCTTATCATTGGTGCTTGTTTACATCAGAGTGCACAGGAATCTTTGCAGCATACAGCAATGTTCTGCATTGTAACCAGTTGATGAAAAAATTCTTAAAATGCATTCCAAATTCTGAATAATTTGGTATAAATATTCTCTGTACTTTGTGCCCAGGATAACCATCCATTCGCATCTTACAACGTGACATGCTCTGTCTAAACACACCTCTTAAGCACGCAGAATAAATGCAATCATAACTGTATATAACACTCTCTGCACAAGATCATAGATGAAGCTGTTCCTTTGAGTGAACAAAAAGCAATGCTTTGTTACATCACACCATATCAAATAAAAATTTTGTTCTCGTATATTGCTATTATATTACATTAACTATTTGCCTAGATCTATTATTTATTGTTTTTATTGTCTGTTATTTAATTTAATTTAATAATTTTAATCACACTTTATTGTAAGGTTAAACCTTTGCCTTAGTTGCTTTAGTTTACTAACTATACTAAAGTATTGCCATCATTTTGTTTGTTATGGGTCTTGTTAACATTGCACGACCTGTAATATTAAATCGAGGTATCTCGATTTTTTAATAAAAATATTAGATACATTGTAATTGCACCAATGGCAGAATAATTAAGAGACAATGTTTTCCGACCACATGATGGTGCGCCTAACTAACCGCTGTATTCAGAACGGAAAACAAATAACGCGTTCTGGTAAAATAACGCGAGTCACTAAGTGGACATGATTAACTGCTTGCTAGCAAGTTAGCCTGTTATATTACATACAATTTCACTTATCACATAAACGGAGTAGAGAGATGATTGAAGACAATAGCGAATTATTTGCATATCGAGTGCGACCAGCATATTTGTTTTTGCGCTAAGTGGAGCTTCAAAGGTTTCTGTGTGTTTTGCACATTAACTAATGTATCTCAAGTGTGGAGAGAGTGTAAATAAGAGACTGAATAGGCAGTAGCTTCGTTTATTATAATAGAGCTTTGTGAGATTGCGAACTAAGATGAGTGACAGCTTTAATCATTTTTAAGGGAGTTTGTAAACGAGATATTGATTTATTATAACAGTTAAATAAACAAGAAGTTATTATGAAGTGACTTACATTGTCTGACTATAACACTATTGCCTGATTTTGCTCTATTTCGTCATCAAAAGTAATCTGAAACAAGTCACAGCTGAGCCGCAGCGCATCTCCACTCAAACACAGCGGCACAGTTTATGAATGAACGTGGTTTTTAAACGAATCTAGTGAAATGATTCAATTTCCCGTTCATTAAGAGTCACTTGCTTTATTCTTGAATGAACCATCCGTTCAAACGAATCAAATGAATATGATTCAGTAATTAAATCAGTGTCTTACCACCACCTGCGGGCAGATCGTTTCAGTTATTTAGATCATTTAATATTTCTGTGTTCAAAATTGTATATTTTTGTATACGATATAAGTCCAAGAGAAAAGCATGGAAATATATATTTTCCTCCCGTCTCATATTTATTTGTCTTACAAACATTTACTGTGTCTGGTATGATAAGAATGGGGTCTGGTGCACTGATGCAGTTGCAATGTAGGCTATACTGCAAAAGATATGGTGCCCATATATATTGTGGAAAAGCTGGGGTTTCTTTACATGCTAAAAGTAGTGGGGGGGGGGGGGAATCGATTTAAATTGTAAATTGGATTTTTTGTGAAAATTATTTTTAGGCCATATTGCCCAGCCCTCGAAATAAGTAGAGTCATTGCAAGGGCAGTTTGAAGCGTGTCAACACACAGAGGCTGTATATGTAACAACAATCAGCAGGCCATCCGCACGCTATGCTGGCATTTGTTTTAATACAAGTTGTTTATGAAGTTTATATAATGTGTATTGTATAAATATTATTATTATTATTATTATTATTATTATCATCATTACGTATTTTAAGTCATTTTAAAAACTATTGTTCACTTGTGCCAAAATGTGCCTAAATATGTTCAACAGAAATAGTTAGCTTTGTTCTGTAAAACAACAACAACAAAAAAGTAAACAATTTTTTTTTTATATATATATATAATTGATTGTGCATTGTCATACAGCCATCATGTATGATAATCTGTTAAAATGTCCACCAAAGAGGATGCTGTCTGAAATATTTTACCAGTTAAGATGTGTTTAACTGACACTTTAAACCAGCGGTAAAATAAAGCATAGACCAGAGGGTTCAGACCTGAGTTAATGTACAAAGCCCATAATAGAAATGTTGCTATTTTGAAAGAGATTACTGTATTCACTGTTAGAGACAAGATATAGTATGGAATCCAGCAAAGCAGATAAACTGTCACAATGATTCCTAATGTCAGAGCCGCTTTACTCTCAGATTTCCTCTTCATTGAACCTTCTGTTACACATTTACCACCCTTCATCAGAGAGTTTATAACTTTTACTTGTTGATGAGCAACATAAAATATCTTTAGATATAAAATTATAATCACAGTACAAGGGAAAATGAAGGACAAGAACAGATCAGTCATACCCCAGGCAAAGCTAACCATAAAGGGACACTCTCCGTAACACATGTATGCTCTACTTGCTCTATCAAAATATCCATTATCTGTTATAAAGGAAATATTGTAAGTTGAAGACCACAGCCAGCAGATACATATGATGACTAGAGTTTTAGTTGTTGTTATTTTTTGTTGGTACAGTAAAGGGTGACACACAGCAACATAACGATCAACAGCAATTAAAACTAAATTATTAAGAGAGGCTGAGAGGAGCACCCCTGTAAATGCCAAAAACAGTCCACAGAAAATGTCTCCAAAGTGCCAGCATGTCTCAATCAATTTGATGGCCTGTATGGGTATCACAATGAGTCCAACAAACAGATCAGCCACAGCCAGAGAGAGAATGATCAGGTTGGTTGGAGTGTGAAGCTTCTTGAAGTGAGAGATTGAGATGATCACCAGCAGGTTCAGAAACACAGTCCATACTGACAGCAATGAAAAAAACACATACATGATATTATATTCATGCCTGGAGCGTTTTCCTTTGATACATGATGAGTTGATGGCAGGAAAGCAGTATTGAGTCTCATGATCCTCTGTCTCATAGTCCATGAGTGAGTCTCCTACTGTTAGGAGTTTGTTCTGCTTTCCTTACTGTGCTTTTATTTATACAGTGTCTGGATCTGACTGGACCACCCATATACCGCCCACTGTGAAGCTGCATAATAATATATTTTTTTTTTAGTGAATGTATTTAGGGGCAGCTGTGAATATCCATCATTTTAGCAATATGGCTGCCCACTGCTCCGAGTGTGTGTTCACTGTGTGTGTGTGTGTGTGTGTGTGTGTGTGTGTTTGTTTGTTTTTGTGACATATCAGGACACAAATTGGTGTAATAACATGGGTATGACATAGGTATTACAAGGAGAGGGTGACTTATGAGGACATTGCCCATGTCCCCACTTTTCAAAAGGCTTATAAATCATACAGAATACGTTTTTTTGAGAATGTAAAGATATGCACAGTCTCCTGTGAGGGCTAGGTTTAGGTGTAGGGAAGGTGTAGGGTGATAGCAAATATCGTTTGTACAGTATAAAAACCATTACGTCTATGGAATGTCCCCACAATTCACAAAAACAAACGTGTGTGTGTGTGTGTGTGTGTGTGTGTGTGTGTGCACTTGGATGGGTTAAATGCAGAGCACAAATTCCAAGTATGGATCACGATACCTGGCCACACGACACATCCTTTCCTTTCTTTCCATTATTTTCCTCTCCTTCCTTTATTTAGGCGCACAATATAAGCCTGTGCTCTCACATTTGGTATCCAATGTATTCTATTATTGTATTAGCATAAATTTTTCATTTTTCAAAATTTTCAAGTTCAATCCATTGTGTGGAATAAAAATAAGATATTACAACATATTACAACACAGCATCATTTAACTACATATTTATGTCCTTCAGGTATTAAGAATGATGTTATAAAAGTAATGTCAATCAGAGAGGATGCCAGGTGAAGTAAGAAAGAGCTTGATTGACAGGCAATCCGACCAACCATAACAAAGAATCCTCCATTTTTTTGTCAGACAAACAAACCAGACAGAGTAGATTAAAAAAATAGTGTGTATTAACTAGCGCTGTCAATCGATTTAAAAAAAAAAGTAATGAATCGCACATTTTTTTCTGAAATTGCAATAATTTCACATTCAATCTTAAAATTAATGTAGAAATTAATTATACTTTTTTTAATGCGTTTCATTTTATGACTGAAAAGCAAATAACACTAATACCAACTGATGTAACTGATGGTCACGCAAAATCAGTGCTGGATCTACCTAATTAATGACACATGTGGTTGCATTGGGCTCCCGTGACCACCAGGGGCCGTTATGTCAGTGGTTCAGACAGTAATGCTTGGTGGTAATGACTTGTAATAAGTTTTTTGTGTTAGTCATGTTAATGCTTGAAAATTAAGAGGCTGCACTATCGGTCTGCTGATGAAGAAAAAAGAGAGAAAGTAAGTGACCTAGATAAAGGTAAAGTGATGAATTTTGAAAGTATATTGTTGAAATGGCAGTTGCTGAATCATTTCTTTTTCGTTTAATATTCCGCATTATGAGAACATTTTGAAGACTCTGTTTCAACAACGGTGTCAAATGGTATGCAGGACTTATTTAGTGCCGAATCCTTCTAGATTAGGATTTGGGACTCTGTTTCTGACCGTCTGTGTTCTGATACTTGCAATAATTTGCATTTATATATATATATAATATATAAATAAACAACAGATTCGACCTAGAACGTTTTATCTTATTTGTCTACTGCCTATGCTAATTTTCTTCAGAAGTTATGACTGATAAAAATGTGTATGCTTTTAAACTAAAGTTGCGTTGTGTAGTGCACACTGGACGCAGACCCTTATATATGCATAATTCCTCCTGTCCTACCACTCTGCCTCGTTCATGTTCTGAGTGGGATTCAAACCGAAATCGTTGGTATGGGAGGAGGGTTTGCTAACAAGAATTCTTGAGACTGCAGTCTCTATCGTCAGTCACTACCATGCCTCTAGAGATCAGGGTAGTTAGGTTTATTCACACAACTCTCAGCAGCTGCCCTCCATAACATTCACCCCCCAAACCTCATTCTCTTCTGGGTCACGGCACCAATGTAACTCCTCCGGTCTTAACCACCTGCCATATTCTTTTTCGGAGTGGGACTCAAAACCTGGGTTGTCGGGCTGGTAGGTGGGCATATTAACAAGGCCACTAAAGACTGCAGTCTGTAGCGTAATTCACTACTAAATACAGTGAGGGCAAAAATTATTTGATCCCCTGATGATTTTGTACATTTGCCCACTGACATGATCAGTCTGTAATTTCAATGGTAGGTTTATTTGAACAGTGAGAGACAGAATAAAAAAAAAAAAAATACAGAAAAACACATTTTAAAAAAAAAAAGTTATAAATTGATTTGCACTTTTAATGCCTGCAAAACATGACTTGTTGGCAATCACAGAGATTGCATGTTTCTTGTAGTTGGCCACCAGGTTTGCTCACATCTCAGAATGGATTTTGTCTATTGAGGCTGATGTTTGACAACTCAAACCTTCAGCTCCCTCCACAGATTTTCTATATGATTATGGTCTGAAGACTGGCTAGGCCACTCCAGGACCTTAATGTGCTCTCTGTGTTGGTACAATGAGGTGTCTTTCACTGGAGGATCTCAGACTTCTGGAGGGAGTGTAGATTCGAAGTAGTGAATGGAGGTAGGCAGGTGATGAGCCGATGGCTATCCTATATGCCAGCATCAGTGTCTTGAATTTGACGTGAGCTGTAATCGGTAGCCAGTGCAGGGATATGAAGAGAGGTGTGACATGGGCCTTTTTGGGCTCATTGAAGACCAGTCGTGCTGCTGCATTCTGAATCATTTGTAGAGGTCTGATTGTACATGCTGGAAGATCGGCTAAAAGAGCATTGCAGTAGTCCAGCCTGGAAATGACCAGGGCCTGGATGAGGAGTTGTGAAGCATGCTCTGTTAGGAAGGGCCTGATCTTTCTGATGTTTGGGCAATGCAAACCTGCAAGGTTGAGCAGTTTTAGCTATGTTGTCTTTAAAAGTCAATTGGTCGTCAAAGATTACACCAAGGTTTCTGGCTGAAGTCGATGTGGTTGTTGATAAACCTAACTGGATGGAGAAATCATGTTGTAAAGTTGGAGTGGCAGGAAAGATAAGGAGTTCAGTCTTTGCTAGATGGAGCTGTAGATGGTGTTCCTCCATCCATGCAGAGATATCTGCCAAGCAGCCTGAGATCCGTGCAGCTACCGATGGATCATCTGGTTTGAATGAAAGATAGAGCTGTGTGTCGTCAGCATAGCAATGGTAGGAGAAGCCATGTGCCTGTATGATGGGGCCCAGAGATGTAGTGTATAAGGAGAAGAGGAGGGGTCCAAGAACTGATCCCTGAGGAACCCCAGTGACCAGTTGATGAATTTTGAATACCTTCCCTCCACAGGCCTCTCTGAAAGACCTACTTGAGACCAGCTAAGTGAAGTCCTTGTGATGCCCAGCAATGAGAGGGTGGACAGGAGGATCTAATCATTCATTGTGTCAAAAGCTGCAGATAGGTCCAGCAAAATGAGTACTGATGATTTGGAATCAGCTTTTGCAGTCCACAAGGCTTCAGTGACAGACAGTAGCAGTAACTATGGTCCCAGCTGCCTTGAGATCATTGACGAGATAATCCTCTGTATTTCTGGGTTGATTTCTCATTGTTCTCATGATCATTGAAACTGCACGAGGCGAGATCTGGCATGGAGCCCCAGGCAGAGTGAGATTGTTAGTTATTTTGTGCTTCTTACATTTTCAAATAATCATACCAACTGTTGTCACCTTCTCACCAAGCTGTTTGGCGATGGTCTTGTAGCTAGAGGTGGGCGGTATACCGGTGTCATAGTCAGCACCGGTGTGACATTGCACCACGACATGGATTTTCTATTACAAGAATTGTGAAGGTGATATCGAAGAAGAACATACGAAGATGCACTGGCGGATCGCCCACATGTCATGTCCATTTTTATGGGAGCCCCATGGGCCCAGAAATATGGAGGTCCAGGTTCAGAACTCAGCTTGTCGGCGTGGGAAATTCAAGTGGAGTACTTGGCGGGCCTCCAAGGGTTAAACGCAGCACAGAAGACCCAGCTCATTTTAAACTCACTCGAAGGCGAAGCCAGGAGAGAAGTGCAAGCGGCGCCGGAAGCAACCCGAGCCACAGCCCAGGCTATCCTCGACTTTTTAACAGGTAGCTGTTTTTTAATTGCAAGCAGGGACCTCAGCAGATCATACGTGCCTTTGCTTTGCAACTGCGGGAATAATTGTCTCGGTTGAGGAAGAGGCCGGACCATGGGCTTGGAGAAGGAGAAGCCCTCCTAAAGGACCAGTTTCTTTTGGGATTGCGAGATGGCTCAATACGTCAGAGCCTCTGAACACAACTTTGTCGAAATTCGACTCTGATGTTGATGAGCTACGTCAGGAAGCTTTGGCCCTCGAACAGGATCAGGCAGATACCTCAGACCCCTCCCACTGTATGGCTGCTAGTGCGGCCTGTAGTTCCCTGCCTCCTGGTATGCCCGACTGGAAACAGGCCCTACGGGAAGAGCTGAGAAGAGATGTCCGTGATCAGATGACAGAGCTGTCTAAAACTTTCCTAGAAGAATTACGCCGAGAACATTACCGTCCAGCCTCCGGCACGATACGAAAACTGGATGGAGCCACCATGTTCTAGGGACTAGAAAGGTTTGGTGGGGGGGTATGTCACGAGTTGACGAAACATTCAGCTTTTTTTTTTGCCAGGCGGAACTAATGTTCATCGCGATTGCCTCCCGCCGGACCCATAACAACGGAACACCAGGGTAGTCCCCGCGAATGGGGTGATTAGCTGAAATCGCCGGCAGCTGTGTACGAGGGGATCGAAGCTCTGTGATTGGGACATGTTGCGATCATGGGAGGATAAGAGGAGAGAGTACAGGCTGAAGGAGGGCGTTCTTCTTTTTCCAGGGGGACTGTGGATCTGTGAGGCAGCATGAGGGGGATAGGAGGAGGAGAGGAAGTGGGGCTGGGAGACGGGTGCGGGACTATGAGTGTGGGAGGAGCACGTTAATGCAACTGGAGGAAGGAAGCCTCTGTACAGCAAGATTATTTGTGAGAGACTATATTGGAATGTATTATTTGACAGCCCTTCAGGAGGATTGCATACCCGAAGACTCACCGACTGCTTTGCAGTAAAATCCCCCCGCCTGAACTTCTTCTGCTGTAAGCCTTGTGTCTGCCAGCCCCTCGAGAGGATCTCGTACCCGAAGACTCGCCGACAGCTCTGCGGTGAAGCCCTCCAGCCGCGAGTTCTCTGCCTGTTACCTGCAGAAGAAGAGGATTATGTACCCGAATTACGCAACCGAACTGTCTTGCAGTAGCCTTGGTTCAGTCGTGAATCCCGACTCGTCCCTTCTACTGAAAGCCAGTGAAGCCACTTACCGGAGCACTCGCTACACTGCACCCTGTGGGCCTTCGGTAAGCCCGTAGGACGGAACAACCTTGCCCAGAAGACCCACTATTTGAAACTTTTTATCCATTTTTGTACCCAATAAATACTGTTACCTGAAGTTTTGTCCGTTGTCCTTGCCTGACCTCTGTCCGACTCCCTAAGGGTGGTGATTGGTGATTGTCTAGTTACAAACTGTGTACGTTGTTGTAAAACTACATTAAACTTAGCTTTGTAACGTTAATTATTGTCTGTTAGCTTTGTCTGTTAATGATTTAGAAGTCATGTACAATTATTTTAAACTGTTTTGGATCAGTTATAACTGCATTAACCCTCATGTACTGTTCGATTTTAGTTACTTCCTGTACGGTCTGGGTAAAATTGACCCTAATTGGATTCAGAAAAAAATCATATTGGAACATATAATGTATGAATATGTTTCTAAACTTGTTTTTTTTTGTTTTTTTACAGTTTTGTTTTGACTAATTTTGAATATACACAGTATGCTGACTTTTTTTGCATGGTTGTTTTAACTTGTTTTTGTTGTTTTGCATTTGTTGCTCAAAACATCAGAACTGAACAATTTAATATTGCTGTATAATGAAAAAAATATTCACTTTTTGCCTAAGTTGGGTCATTTTTTGTTTTGTAGACTAAATTCATAAATTCAAGGAATTACTCAAGACAAGATGAGCACACAGCAAGTGCATGCTTTCTGCATACGAATTTCTTGCACTTCACACACATGGTTCTGGTTTTGCTGTCAGTCCACTCTTGCACTCAGTGATGCATCCTTATGCATTGTACTCATCACAAGGACATTATTTTTTTTTTTGGACAGTAGGAAACAACTGTTGCGTTATTTGAGAAAGCAAATTTTGACGAATACATCTTTCTGTGCTCCATGTTCAGAATCTCTCTGGGTAGCTCAGGTTTGTTTTTTGTTTTCATTGTCCCAATCAAAACACTTGGACTGGAGTTGAAGAGCAAATGTTATTTTGTGTCTGTACTGGTGCTTTTGAATAGCTGGCTATGTGGGTCAAAATGACCCACAAACATTATAAACGTATAGACTTTTCTGTATGTACATTTAACAACACATTAGCGTGTTGAAACTTTGCATGCATGTTCATGACCCTAAATGAGAAAAACCCACAAAATATCAAGAAAAAAAACATAGTTTTAATAGCATTTCAGATAGATTGCAAAAATAGATGACAGCTCATTTTTACTATCTGTAGCTGACAAAATATTTTTTTCTGTATTGAAATAAGTGGGGGAAATCTCCTTTTTTTTTGGCTTCCTAGGCTAGTAAAAAACTAAAATAACAAAATGTAACCAAGAAATATTACTTTTTTGGGTCTGTAGAGTTGCGCTAGAGCATTAAAATAGGTGGGTCAAATTGAGCCGGGAACAGTACGAACGTAACAAAAAGATTTTTAGTCATGCCAAAACACATCGGCATGTAGAAACTTTGCATGCATGTTCATGACCCTAAATGAGAAAAACACACAAAATATCAAGAAAAACAAGATAGTTTTAATGGTATTTTAGATAAGTTGCAAATATAAATGATAGCTCATTTTTACCATTTGTAGCTGACAAAATATATTTCTGCATTGAAATAAGTGGGAAAATCTGATTTTTTGGCTTCATAGGCTAGTAAAAAGCTAAAATAACAAAATATAACCAAGAAATTGTACAATTTTGGGTCGGTAGAGTTGCCCTAGAACAGCGGTTCCCAACCGGGGGGCCGTGAGATATCTTAAAATTAATGTAAATATTATCCTGTAATTGTTTAATTTCATTATTAATGCGCTAAATGAGAATAATAAAAGCACAGCCTCTCTCGTGTTCTGTGATTGATTGCTTCAGACGGCGCAGCAAGCCTCATCGCACTGTTAAATACAGACTGAATGGCGGCTCAAAACTTCCAAATGCTGTACGCAAACTAATGTTACATCTCTCGGCTGCATGCATGAAGCAAACCGTCGTAAAGGTAAAAACGATTAGTGTCATAATAACAAACTTGCGCGTGCCTAATGTCTCGTGTAAATCAGAGTCGTGCATGAGACACGCATAAGTCTGCTATTGATTCACAAACTATGCGCGCTCTCGGGGCTCTGATCCCTATCGTATTTTTGCGTGAAATTACAAACATTTGCCTAGTTGTCCAAATTAATGTGAGTGTTTTATAATAGATGCTCACCCATAGAAGAGGAGTAAGGCTCGGTGTTTATGAGCATCAGGCGCGCACTGACAGAGTTCACTGATCCCGTCTTCATCAAACCTTCACATCGATGTGTTTCAACAGATTTAGAATGTATTTGCTGTAGTTTGAATTTGTGTATTATTTTTTTAATGGATACAAACAGTAGCTATTCAGTCAGTCAAGTTCAAGGGGATAGGTTTAGTGATCTTTTGGTATCTCCCTGTTGTTGTAGAGCAGGTTCACTTATTTAAGAAAAAGTACTCTTAAGTTGTAAAGAATGTCTGAAGTAAAATAATTTTAAAAGTTAGAATTGAGCAGAGGGTTTCTTTAAAGATTATAAGGTATATTTGAAGTTTTAATTTAAATTTAATTTGAATTCTGAGGGTTTTTTTTCATAACATGCAGTAGAAGAATAATTAAGGCAAAACAAATGTTTTGGTTAATAAAAAAGTTTTAAAAATAAATTATTTTTTCTTTACTGTGGAAGTACAGTATAAGATGACATGTCAGGCATAGGGGGGCCTTGCAAAATTGGCCGGAGAAGGAGGGGGGCCCCGGAGTAAAAAAGGTTGGGAACCCCTGCCCTAGAACATTAAAATAGGTGGGTCAAATTGACCCAGGAACAGTACAAACGTAACAATTTTTTTAGACATGCCAAAACACATCGGCATGTTGAAACTTTGCATGCATATTCATGACCCTAAATGAGAAAAACACACAAAATATCAAGAAAAACAAGATAGTTTTAATGGTATTTTAGATAAGTTGCAAATATAAATGATAGCTCATTTTTACCATTTGTAGCTGAAAAAATATATTTCTGCATTGAAATAAGTAGGAAAATCTGATTTTTTGGTTTCATAGGCTAGTAAAAAGCTAAAATAACAAAATATAACCAGGAAATTGTACAATTTTGGGTCGGTAGAGTTGCCCTAGAACATTAAAATAGGTGGGTCAAATTGACCCGGGAACAGTACGAACGTAAAAAAAAAAAAAATTATGGATATGTCAAAATACATCATTGTGTTGAAACTTCACATGCATATTCATGACACTAAATGAGGAAAAGTCACCTAAATTTAAAAAGAAAAACCTAGGTTAAATAGTATATCTGACAACTCAAAAATCAAAACGGGTCAAATTGACCCAGAACAGTACATGAGGATGTAAACTTTAATCAATACATGCAACATAGTGTTTACAGCCTGCAACTGCATACGAGTAAAGACTATAACACTCACATTTATGTATCTCAATATTAGGACGGGGTAAGTTATGTTAACCGATCACTTATTTGCTCTTGTTCAGTCAGCTATACCTCAGTAAACAAGCACTACTATCTCTCTCTCAGTACGCTATCCTGCCAGTAACGTTACATACAAAGATATATCAAAATGACATGAAGTTTACTAACCATTCAGAAGCGCCTTGTTTAAGCCTTAATTGCCGAACTTCTTCTCGGGTGTCATCTTGTTCCGGGTCCAACTCAGGTTCAAGCTGATATAGTTGCACAGATGTATTTTCAAAGCCTCTCGCGATCATTATTTCCCCAAATAATACCAAAGACTATAGAATACCCAAGACATGTCACTCGTATAGTTTTGTATGGGGAAAAATGCAACGCTCATTATGGCCGCGAAGCCCCGCCTTCTTAGTGAAAGAGCCGATCGTTGATTAGTACAGTCAGTGTGTCACCGCAGCTGCCGTTAGAAGTCCCGGTTGCTATAGAAACAATCAGCGCTTTAAGACATGTGCTCAGTACTGAGCATGTGCACTGGCTCGTTTAGCTGGGGAAAAAAAGTTTTTTAAAGGAGAACTCCGGTGTGATATTGACCTAAAGTGTATTGAATCATGATACCGAGTGTGAACGTACCTTGCATATTTCATCTCGGTTTGTGTCCAGCTGTCCGAAATCTGGGGTCAGTTAGCCGATGCTCACAACAGGCTGTCTATGAGAGTGAACAGGGCATCGGAAAAGCCATGTAAATAAATCACTGTTTTACGCCATTTACGAGGCACAAAGTAGCTCCACACTTCATCGGTAGACTTCCTAGGGCCCTGACATTTAAAACGAGACATTGAGAACTCAGAAAAAGCACCGGTAGTTTATTTACAAGAAGATTTATACAGACATCTTCCACCAGGAACAGAGCAGTCGCCGCCATCTTAAATGTAGTCACGATAAGTCGAGTGTCGAGCACGAAGGAAACTACAACCTGATACGTTGATAACCTGATAAATTCATTGGTGCTCGACACTCGATTTATCGTGACTAAGTTCAGGATGGCGGCTACCGGATTTTCTTTCCCAGGTACTGTCTGTATAAATCTTCTTGTAAATAAACTAACGGTGCTTTTTCTGAGTTCTCAATGTCTCGTTTTAAATGTCAGGGCCCTAGGAAGTCTACCGATGAAGTGCGGAGCTACTTTGTGCCTCGTAAATGGCGTAAAACAGTGATTTATTTACATGGCTCCTTCGATGCCCGATTGACTTTCATTGACAACCTGTTGTGAGCATCGGCTAACTGACCCCAGATTTCGGACAGCTGGACACAAACCGAGATGAAATTTGCAAGGTACGTTCACACTCGGTATCATGATTCAATACACTTTAGGTCAATATCACACCGGAGTTCTCCTTTAACGCTATTAGAGCACAAGGAACCATATTTATGAGGCAGTTCTTGTTGGATTTCTTTGGAGATTTAAAATATGAAATTTAATCGTAAGCTTTGTGAACAGTTTTGGAGAATTTGATGTTTCCCCATTCAAAGAGATAGGAGCTGCACTTTCCTGCCCTGAGTAGCATTTCAAAGATGGCCGCCGAGTGACATGAATTGTCTTAAAGGGACTTTCATAATACCCTCAATTGTTGTCTATGCAGCACCTCATGTGTGTTGTAATGACACGCCCCACGGAAATGAGGGGTGGGGTGAGCAGAGATTCATATAATTTAAAGGGCCAGGTACTGATATCGCTTGCTGAGAACAGAGCCATTTTTTACCAGGTAGAATTAGTTTTTTTTTTTTACACTACCAGTGAGAATTTTTAATCAAAGTATATTACAAACTTTTCATTAGGACCCTAAAGAATCATATTAACTTTTGGAAAATGGGCATCGGGTGACCCCTTTAAACGAATCTTGTGAAATGATTCAATTTTCCATTCATAAAGACAGTCACTTATTCAGGAATGAATCAGCTGTTTGAACAAATCAAATTAATGATATGATTCAGTAATTAAATCAGTCAGCCATCTGTTGGATATATAAATCATTTAAAATTTCTGTATTCGAAATTTAATATTTAGAGATCTTAACAATAATCTCAGTTCTTAAACTTTTATGTCAATGATTGACAGTTTTTATATTATCTGTTTTATATATTTAATACTGGGTCAGTTTGATTTGTTTGGTTAAAGGTTGTATCAGCGATTTCTAGCCTGAAACATAAAGTGTCAAATTCAGCTGACCTTTCTACACGATCCACTCGCTGCCTGCCCCATAAATTGTCTGTGAAAAAAAAACGCGTCTCTCTGGTCAACCAAGGGTCCGAGATATGCCAAAAAACAATCGGTGCTACCAACTATTCCACAGATAAACAGTGTTCCAACCAATCAGCATCAGGGATTTGGTGTCGTGGACTTTTGCTTCGCCTCTCTCACATCCCTGCACCAGTAGGAGAGTCCACAACACCAACCCCTTGACGCTGATTGGTTGGAACACTGTTTGTTTATCTGTGGAATAGTTGATACCGCCGATTGATTTTAGGGCATATCTCGGACCTTAGGCTGACCAGAGAGACGCATTTTTTTCACAGACAATTTATGGGGCAGGCAGCGAACGGATCGTGATGAAAGCTCAGCTGAATTTGACACCTTATGTTTCAGGCTAGAAATCGCTGATACAACCTTCAACTTTGGTTAAATCTTTTTATAATAATACTGTGCAGAGCACAAAATCAAGATCCGAAACATGGTTCACTGTGTTCATTGTTCATGATGTTAAGTTTAGAAATGATGTGCATTCACTTGTGAAATTTTAGCATGCAAATATAGGGGAGAACTTCAGGATATCAGTCCTAAAAATCGGTCTTGCAAGAACTAGTCAGGTTTGTACTGGTTTATCAATGTGATAACAGAATAATTGTCATCGTTCAGCATCAGAGTGGGCGTAGAAGGGTAGTCCTGTCTGATCCAGAAACTATATAAATGCAAAGATAGTAGGGAGAGCAGAACAAACTCCTAAGAGAAGAAGATTCAGTCATGGCCTATGAGACAGAGGATCATGAGATTCAACACTGTTTTCCTGCCATCAACTCATCATGTATCAAGGGAAAACGCTCCAGACATGAATATAACATCATTTACTTGTTTGTATCAGTGCTGTCAGCATGGACTGTGTTTCTGAACCTGCTGGTGATCATCTCCATCTCTCACTTCAAGAAGCTTCACACTCCAACCAACCTGATCATTCTCTCTCTGGCTGTGGCAGATCTGCTTACTGGACTTATTGTGATACCCTTAGAGGGCATCAAGCAAATTGAGACATGTTGGTACTTTGGAGACACTTACTGTGGACTGTTTGTAATAACTGTTAGGCTGCTCCTTTGTACATCTCTTAGTAATTTAGTTTTAATCGCTGTAGATCGTTACGTGGCTGTGTGTCACCCTTTACAGTACCCACAGAAAATAACAACTACAAAAACATTAATGTGCATCTGTCTCTCCTGGATTTGCTGTTCGGTTTACAATATTGAGTATGTAATTAGTAATGGATATTTTAATATCTCACACAAAACATTGTGTTATGGCCAGTGTATTGTCATGATTAGTCCTGCTTGGAGATTTACTGATTTGACCTTTTTCTTTTTATTTCCTTGTGTTGTGATCATCACTATATATTTGAGGATATTTTATGTTGTACAATGGCAAGTAAGAGTTATTAATTCATTAGTAAAAGTTGCTAAATGTGTAGTGGAAAGTTCAGTCAGGAGGAAATCGGAGAGTAAAGCTGCTCTGACATTGGGAATCATTGTAACAGTTTATCTGCTTTGCTGGATTCCTTTTTATATCTGTTCTCTAACAAAAATCACAACAATCACTTCTACTACAATGACATTTTTAACATGGACTTTGTATATTAGCTGTGGTCTGAATCCTCTCATCTATGCTTTATTTTACCGCTGGTTTAAAATATCAGTTAAACACATTCTAACTCTTAGAATATTTCAGCCAGCATCTTCTTTGACAGACATATTCACTGATTTTCATTCTTGACTGATATGAGTTTAACTGTATTTTATATATATATATATATATATATTTTTTTTTTTTTCAACTTGGAACACAACCTCTGTTCTCAATCGCTAAAAAATGCCCAAATATTGTTTTTACATCATATTTGTATTCATGTTTTCAGATTGAGACATATGATTTAGCATTCAATATTAACTAAATATTAAAGGGATATGAAAAACTATTTTTCTCTTAACTGTGATCATTTACTCTCCATCATGTCTGAAGTTAAGGCAGAATGACCATTCAAAAAAAAAAAAATGCAATAAACTTAAATGGTGGCTGAGGCTGCCAGTATCTCTCCTGTTCCTAGAAAGAATAAATTACATTTATTTATTTTCTGGAGAAGTGATCCCAAAATTTGTGGACAATGTGAGAAAAATGTTGATTTAAAAAAAATCATTCAGTAATGTAAAGTATTAGTATATACAGGGGTTGGACAATGAAACTGAAACACTGGCCAATACAATGTTGGAGGTTTCATGGCTATATTTTTGCAGCCTGGTGGCCAATCTTCACCGATTGCACATTCCACCAGTAAGAACAGGTGTGAAGGTTGACTATGTGCACCCAATGGTTCAGACATTGTACTCTGAAGGTGGTGCCATGTATCAGGATGATAATGCACCAGTACACACAGCAAGACAGGCGACAGAGTGGTTTGATGAACATGAAAGTGAAGTTGGACATCTCCCATGCCTGCATAGTCACCAGATCTCATTGTCCAACCCCTGTATATGTTTATGTATGTACTTAAGCATGAAATGCTTATTACAATAATTCAGTAACTTTGTGTGGCACAAATTATGGATAATTTCTCGCAGGTTATTTTAATATTCATGCTGATTCTGACTGCAAATCTCTTAAATTTCGCACATTTTAAACTAATAAAAAACTCAACATCTAAGGACAGTGCAGTATCAGTGTATTACGTGTGTTGTTTTTCTACATCCTTAAAAAAAAAAAAAAAAAAAAAAAGATCATTGGAGGACTTTCCACTGACAAAGGCATTTTGAGGTTTATCAAGGGCAAAAAATACAATAACCCCAAACAATACAACAACCCCAAAATGTATTTGGACACACAAGCAACATATCAAACAATGTAGCATTTATTTTAAAGAAAAAAAATCTTTCTGGGTCTTAAAACGGTCACAACATGGTTTGTTAGGGGTTTTAAATGTTAAATTGTATATTCATAAAATACGAATGATACAGAGGTTGAAATTTAGATTGTGTTCCAATTTATTTAGCAGTACTGTTCATTTTGTTTTCTGGCTTCTGGTTTGTCTGCAATTATGCAGACACTGACACTTCAAATTAAAAAAATAATAATAAACGTTTAGCCTTTAATAATAATAAAAAAATTGTTTGCAAACACTTAGTAACTCAGTAACTAGGAAATACACAGTCTTGTTTATATTTTTGCATTTAGTGGCTACATGGTATTAGTAACGGATATTTAATGCAAATGCATTACACTGCTTTAACAAAGAGCTAAAGGCAGGCCTCTCCACACAAGATTTAAAACACCTTTCTTGTTTCTGCATTATTACATAATTAACCATTAAATTGTAATGTAGCATATTACTGCAGATTTTCTGTACTTACAGCTTTGTGTGGGAATAATTATCAAGATTAATTTGTAATATTCATGCTGATTTCGACTGTTGACACTTTGTTAATTTTTTGCCCATGAAAAACAGTCCTCACACCTCTGAGGACAATGCAGCGGCATTGTATTGCGTTTGTTTGTTTTCACACCCTTAATGAACAGATTACTCTGGGATTGTCATTGCAGCACAACTTCCGAACTTAACGTGTTAACAGGACCCTCTGGATTATTTAGCTATGTGGAATACCAAACAGAAACACAAAAGGATTTGATTCATAACTGTCTGAAGTTGGTCAAATTAACAAACTGACCTAACTAAACAAAGTGACTGTCTAAATGGCAGGTCAAGCCTTATTAATGTAGTGTCTGGACCAATCAAACACACAATTGTTCATTGGAGTATCAAACATTCACAGACCCCCCTTCACCCAGTCCACCACTGTGGGTGCCAAGAAGTCTCAGATGGCCCACCAGACCTTTGGTTGCTATAGTGACCAGGACACCTCTGCCAGACCAGATAAACTTTACAACTCACAAGTATGTGAAGAGAAACTTCCCCAACCAACTCTCTCTGAAACAGACTGCAATAGTAACTGACTTCTTTCATTAATTCTTTGAAAAAACCTTCCGATGAAAGATCACACACATGCTCAGGTCATTGTGTATATTGTGGTTTAGGTATCTTGTCTTCTGTATTGTGTAATGTCTTTTTTTATGCATGTGTTACTATAGATATAGTAAGATATTATGTAGTATAACGACACGTCATGTTTAGTATCTCTGAATTTGTACTTTGATCTAAAAGATGCATATTATCTTTTGATATACATGTAATACATTAGAGTTTCAAGAATCTCTAGTAGTTTTGCATGATTACCCAATTGTGTTTCACATGCAAAATAACTCACTCCTAGACAGAGTCGCAAAACTTTCCCTCCAAAGTGAATCCTATCATTGGCTCTCTGTGTGACTCATGATTCTGCATCGATTCTGAGATTTTTGAAAACGTTGTGATTCTCTCTTGAATCGATTCTGAGCTTAGATATTACCAGCAGACGGCACTGCATGCTTTAGAAACTAAACTCATTCCAATAAACACACATCTTTTCTAAAATAAAAAAAAATTATAAAATCGTGTCATTAAAGCAGAGGTGCAAAGTACAATTAACCACTTACATAAAAAATACATATATATATATATATATATATATATTGTTTTTTTTTTTTGTTTGTTTTTCCAGATCTCTATTCTGAGCTTTGTGGAGAAAAAAAAAATTGCACAGGCAGAGTAAGAACACTGTCCACAATGTGCAAAATATAGAATTGGTGGTAAGAATTTTTATAAATATATCTCTAACAGGGAACTGACCCTCTTCAGAAAACTTTTCATTTTGCCTCTATATAATGCACATTAAAGTAGTGTATACGTGCAGCACTGTTGTGTTTACAGTGGTGACCAAAAAAAATATGCTGTATCAGCTTTTCAATAATTGCCACCTGCTGTCAGAGTGAATTTGCATTCTCATTCAACCTTTCTGCTATTCTTGTTTTGAGCAGATGTTTTATGTAGTATTTTACAAAGCTCAAGACAAAGCGTTTTGCTTTTACTCAACTTTGAAATTACATAATATAATTTAAATCAAAAACTGCATATTACATTTTTTAATCTATTTGATTAAAATGCTACAGATAGCCTGCAATAGAGCTAATATTGTTAATGTATTCACATTTTCACTCAGCAGCTGCTTTCAGTTACTTTCACAAATCTGAAGTGTTTATGCTTCAAGAACATAATTATACCACTGCACAGCATCAGAGTGGGTGGTAGATAGGTGGTCCAGTCTGATCCAGACACTGTGTAAATAAAGGGAAGTAAGGGAGCAGAACAAACTCCTCTAACAGGAGATTCAATCATGGCCTATGAGACAGAGGATCATGAGATCATAAGGATTCTTATTTTTTATTAAGGCCCGAGCCCTCTTGTTTTCCTAAGGATTATTATTATTATTATTATTATTATTATTATTTTTTTTTTTTTTTTTTTAATAAACCTTCCGGGCACTTAAGATGGTCTTAACATGCTCAAAAATTTGCACACACGTCAGAATCTGCGGCCATCAGGACGCCACAGAGGCTGGGACCCAGGCGTGGTACAGGGCCTCTACAGCACCCCCTGGAACACATTGATGAGAACTTGATGTACTGCGCACACATACTTACACGTATTCATATGAAACTCGGTACACACATAGATCTCACTGAGCCAAACAACTTTTGTACTTTATGTCATAGGCGCCACCCAACAGGAAGTTAGATATTTAAGGCTGTGTAAAAAGCGCATGCTGTGGAATTTGCTCTGAAATCAGCCTCTTAATTTTACTCGATTTTCGTCAAACTTCATCAAAATAATGTCACACGGCCTATGAGAATATGTAAAGGGGTTGATGATAAATCAAAGGCTGTTACCATGGCAACGTGTCAAACTTTAAAATTAGGTTCCTGTCTTTTCGAGGCAGATAACATGCTTATAATTTCATGAAACTCAACACACATCAATATTAATGATAGTTAGACACTGGCAAAAGGTCATAAATGGGCGTGGAGCAGGCACTCTATAGCGCCATCTTTTGACAAAAGTTGGGAGGTTAGTTTTTCCTACAGTCACCAAACTCTGTATTGTTCTCATCAATCTGGACGACTTTCTAAATTAAACTCATTAGCTAAGACCAACAGGAAGCCGGCTATTTTGATTTGAATGTGGATTTTTAGAAAAATCAGGCTGTAAACAAACTCACACTCCTTCTAAGAACAACAAGCTTTTCACACCAAACTTTTTTAACATGAAGAGAAGATTCTGAAGATGTTAAATTGCGAGCGGATTTGGGATATCTTGAACGGTGTTGACGTGGTGATTTTTTAAAGATGTAGTAAAAAACATAACCCTATTTTTTTATATCTTTAAAGTGCAGCATCCAAACTCTTTAAAACTTTTTTCACACAGAGATCTAATCATTATGAGAAAGTGCTGGTAATATCATAATTATTCAAGCCTCTATGAATTAAAGAAAATTAAAAAAAGAAATCAGTAACCTGCTGTCACTGGGCTGACTGTCTGTGTTCAGTCACTAGAAGAGTGACTGAAGGGGGGAGGGGTGAAAGGTAGAGAGACCAGTGGAACATGCTGTTTAGCTTAAGACCATCTTTGAGGAAGATGCACATTGCACATTGCTGTAGTGTATTCTACATAAAAATGTCTGAACTTTGAGAAAATATAAAGGGTCACGAACTCTTTCATTCTTTGTATATTGCAGTTGTTTTTTTATTTATTTTTTACTGAACTGTACCATGAACTTGTCCTATTCAGTCACATAGCAAAAGATTACGAAAAATACAACTTTTTAGCATGAGCGATTTATCTTCATTGATAGACATTTATTTTCATAATTAAAATTTTAGATTCAATTAAAAAAAACACTAACAATTTCAAGACAAACTTTGACAACAAAACAAACTTTGCTGTTATCTGTTCAAAACTGTATTTGAACTGAAATTGTACCATTTTAAGATGAGTTATATTTATATATCGCCCCATTACAATACCCAACTTGATTTTTAAAGATATTTTGAAAGAATGAAGCGTTTATAGAAGGGATGCACCGATACGAATCGGCCGATCATGCTTGCGCGTTTTGTCAGTAAAGCCGGTTCTGTAATCAGCGGTAAATGCCATCAGGTGCGTGATTTCACGTTGAGCCGTATATACTACACACAGCCATTGTTTACCGACGAGCTGCGCAAATCAGTGTTCATTATCAGTGTGAATGTGCGCAGCTCGTCAATGAACAACGGCTGTGTGTAGTATATATGGCTCAACGTGAAATCACGCACCTGATGGCATTTACCGCTGATTACAGAACTGGCTTTACTGACAAAACGCGCAAGAGATCGGCCGATACGGATCGGTGCATCTCTAGTTTATAGAGCACTTCATTGTGTATTGCTGTACACCCACATGAACTGTGTTCATGTTCATGTTAATTCACAGTACATAAACTAATGTTAAAAGATACTAATTTACCTTTAAACAATGTGACCCTGGACCACAAAACCAGTCTTAAGTCGCTGGGGTATATTTGTAGCAATAGCCAAAAATACATTGCATGGGTGAACATTTTAGATTTTTCTTTTATGCCAAAAATCATTAAGAAATTAAGTAAAGTTCATGTTCCATGAAGATTTTTTGTAAAATTCCTACTGTAAACATCAAAATATAATTTTTGATTTGTAATATGCATTGTTAAGAACCTAATTTGGACAACTTTAAAGGTGATTTTCTCAGTCTTTTTGATTTTTTTGCATCCTCAGATTTCTGATTTCAAATAGATGTATCTGTCAAATATTGTCCTATCCTAACAAACCATACATCAATAGAAAGCTTATTTATTGATTTCATATGATGTATACATCTCAGTTTTGTCAAATTTAAACTTATGACTGGTTTTGTGGTCCAGGGTCACATATATGAGTACTTTTTTAGGTTCATATTAATTAACATTAATAAATGCTATTTAATTATTGTTCATGTTAATGTTAACAAATGAAACTAGATGGTAAATTGTATATTTAGTGTGTCTGTGTCTGTGTGTTGATTTTAAAGTTTAACCCTTTCAATTTTGTAAACTTTAAATCCAAACTGGCTGAGGGTTACTGTGAATGCATGTGCCAACTGGGCACCGTTTTCCTAAATGATTCTTAGTTATGTAGCGTTTAAGCACACACTTAAGGGCGGTAAAAGTACTACAATTTATTATACTAGATATTGTATAATAAATAAAAAAGAAAACAGTCTTGAAAAATATAGGGAGTTTAAAAGGCAGCTGCATAATAAATAATCCTCTGCTGCCATCTATTGGTTATATGGGTCATTCCATATTATTTTTAAAAAAGACGTTTTCTGCAAAAAGTCATTTTGTCCGATGCAGTTTTTTATGAATGAAAAATGAGTCCTTGAAGTACATTTTATTTCACAGCTGTAGAGTTGGAAAATAATAAAGGCTTTAAAATATTGTGATAAGATTTTTAAAATGTGTTCATGACTTTGAAGGCAAGTTAGTGATTATCAAGAATACGATTAAGATGTCCTTGAAGAGAAGTATGGCTTGCTAGCTAACGTTAGCCTAAACACGTTATGATAGTGTTTAGCTGTCAGCATTATGCAGATACGTAGAGTACGGGATTACCAGGCTCCGCATTTAAATGATGTGTTGTTAAATAATAAGAAACTGAATGTTCACGCCGCTAACATTGTTTATAATGTTGCAATTATCATTTTTCTCAGTTTCTGATAAGAACGAGGCAGTAGATCAGTCTCAAGAGTGTCCACCTAATATATAGCACATATAAAACGAGCTGCTTATCTTTATGCAGAAGTCCTAAAGAACGCTCCATGCATACGGTCATTTCAATTTCCATCAGTTTCCACATTAGGTCAGGTGTCTCTTGACGGGCGCGAACACAGATGGCAGTGTGTTTCAAGATACTGAAGCAAGCGCTGAGATTGGTCCAGGAAAAATGTCATTTATAAGAATTGTCCAATAATGGCCTACATGGCACGCAAGCCCACCCCCACCTCCCTCTCTTGACCGGCGCGAGCTCAGTTGAGATTCCGACCGGCCCAGATGTCAATTAACGCATAAAATGACCTCGGCAAAGTATGTCAAGCTTTTGACTTACCACTTTCTTTCATGGTACAAAAAGAAGAACTGTGCCTTCCGTAGCAACTTCATGCATCTTCATGCATGACAATGCACCATATCATGCTGCAAATAATACCTCTGTGTCATTGGCTGCTATCTGCATAAAAGATGAGAAACTCATGGTGTGGCCACCATCCTCCCCTGACCTCAACCAGATTGAGAACCTTTGGAGCATCCTCAAGCAAAAGATCTATGAGGGTGGGAGGCAGTTCACATCAAAACAGCAGCTCTGGGAGGCTATTCTGGCATCCTGCAAACAAATTAAATCAGAAACTCTCCAAAAACTCACAAATTCAATGGATACAAGAATTGTGATAGCGATATCAAAGAAGGGGTCCTATGGTAAGATGTAACTTGCCCAGTTAGGATGTTTTTGATTGAAATAGATTTAGATTTCAGTAAATATGACCACCTAATGCTGCAAATTCAGCAAATGCCCATTTTCAGTTCTTTACAATCTATACAATGTTTTAACTCTGTTGTGCATAATAATGTGGAACAGTGCATTTTCAGTTTTTTATTTTTGAAATAAATACTGTTATCATTAGGTTTGTTCAATAAAATTCGAATTATACCCTAATGGTTGATGACTTAAAAATTATACTGACTGTCATTTGCATTGACTAATTATGAAAACCAGAGAAAGATATCATTTGCATAATAATTTGGAATGCGGTGTAGAGGCCCTTAGAGATGTAAAATTGTTAAGATCTTGAGTTAAAGGGCGTAAGTGGCGGCCTGACAAAGTTTGTTGTTTCGCCATGGACATAAGTTGTTATAACTCAGCCATAAAATGTCCGATCTGCCTCAAAATGCACAGGTTTGGTAAGAGTCCTGGCCTGAAGACACCTAGAGGCCAATATTCAGATATTATCATAGCGCCACCTGTTGGCAGTAGGATATATCATATCTTTCACTAACTCAAACATACCAAAATCAATCTGCACCAAACTTCATATGTTTCATAATAGTGCTGGCCTGAACACATCTACATGCCAATAATCTGTTATAGGCATAGCGCCACCAGCTGGCAGCGGCAAGTTTGGCACATTTAAATGACTTATGGCATATTTCTCCTACATTTGCTGTATTAAAAGCATACTGCCCACCGTTTGCTGTTTTCCTAAAGCCACCGGTCGGCGGTGAGCATGGGTGTGAGGGCCCGTTCATCGCTGCTCGCAGCTTTAATTGATTCTTGAGATGCTATTTTTTTTTAAATAACATCAGACTGTCTGAATCAGACCCTCTCTTCTGATAAGCTGCAGCATGAACAACGAACTGCACATGCAGCTTCTCATTTCAAACTGAACTGAAGCGTCGGGGAACACTGAATACCATATGAAGTGTAGAGACAGCCTGTACTACACAAAGCACAGCAAAAAGACATTTTAGCAATCAATGTAATGTTTCTGCTGGCGTGCATGTTCAATTAAACGTTTTAAACAGTGCTCCTGCCGTGCATACAACATATCTTACGGTACAACCGTGTGGACGATACTACAGTTTCAAAAATGCAATGGCACCGCGGGTATTTTTAAGCTTTAGTATCGCGATACTACTGTAGTACCGGTATACCGTGCAACCCTAGGATCTACCTAATTTATGACACATGAGGTTACATTGGGCTCCCATGACCACCAGGGGGCCTTAAGTCAGCAGTATGGATTTTGATATAAAAATTTCAAAAGCTTGTAGCTTGAAAGGGCTGAAAGATCTACTGTAAATTAGAAATATGTTGGGCATGACTGAAAGTTTATGTGGGATGTAAATATAATGAGAAATTACCTAATCTGCGGTCACATGTTAATGTTTGAAAATTAAGAGGCAGCACTATCAGTCTGGTTAGAGGAGGAAAAAAGTGAGCTAGATAAGGGTAAGGTAATGAATTTTGAAAACATATTGTTGAAATGGCAGTTGCTGAATCTTTGCTTTTTAGTTTAACATTCCGCATTTTGATGTATGTATAACCCCTCCTGTCCTACCACCCTGCCTTGTTCATGTTCCGAGTGGGACTCAAACCTAAGTTGTTGGTATAGGAGGCAGGATTGTTAACAAGGATGTTTAAGACCGCAGTCTCTAGCATCAGTCACTACCATGCCTTCACAGATTTTCTATGGCTTTATGGTCTGGAGACTGGCTAGGCCACACCAGGACCTTAATGTGCTTCTTCTTGAGCCACTCCTGTGTTGCCTTGGCCGTGTGTTTTGGGTCATTGTCATGCTGGAATACCAATCCACGACCAATTTTTAATGCCCTGGCTGAGGGAAGGAGGTTCTCACCCAAGATTTGATGGTACATGGCCCTGTCTATCATCCCTTTAATGCGATGCAGTTGTCCAGTCCGCCTCCGTGTTTGACGGTAAGGATGGTGTTCTTGGGAGTCATAGGAACCATTCCTCCTCCAAACACAGCGAGTTGAGTTGATGTCACAGAGCTTGATTTTGGTCTCATCTGACCACAATATTTTCACCCAGTTCTCCTCTAAATCATTCAGATGTTCATTGGCAAACTTCAGACGGGCCTGTGCATGTACATGAGCAGGGGGACCCTGTGGCCGCTGCAGTATTTCAGTCCTTCACGGCGTTGT
>NC_133383.1:9867111-9997111 GCF_049309525.1 Garra rufa | reverse complement strand
CACATTTATACACACATTTACACACACATTTATACACATTTACACACACATTTACACACACATTTATACACACATTTACATACACACACATTTACACACACACATTTACACACACATTTATACACATTTAAATGTACGTGTAAATGTATGAATGTGTAAAAGTGCGTAAAAGTGCGTGAATGTGTGTAAATGTATGTGTAAATGTGTGTGTAAGTGAATGTGTATAAATATGTGTATAAATGTGTGTATAAATGTGTGTAAATGTGTATGTAAATGTGTGTAAATGTGTATAAATGTGTGTGTAAGTGAATGTGTATAAATATGTGTATAAATGTGTGTATAAGTGAATGTGTATAAATGTGTATAAATGTGTGTATAAATGTGTGTAAATGTGTGTGTAAATGTGTGTATAAATGTGTGTAAATGTGTGTGTAAATGTGTGTATAAATGTGTGTGTAAGTGAATGTGTATAAATGTGTGTGTAAATGTGTGTATAAATGTGTATAAATGTGTGTGTAAGTGAATGTGTGTGCAACTATGTAAATGTATGTGTATAAATGTGTGTGTAAATGTGTATAAATGTGTGTGTAAATGTGTATAAATGTGTGTGTAAATGTGTATAAATGTGTGTGTAAATGTGTGTAAATGTGTGTGTAAATGTGTATATAAATGTGTGTGTAAGTGAATGTGTATAAATGTGTGTGTGTAAATGTGTGTATAAATGTGTGCGTAAATGTGTGTGTAAGTGAATGTGTGTAAATGTATGTGTAAATGTGTGTATAAATGTGTGTGTAAGTGAATGTGTATAAATGTGTGTGTAAATGTGTGTATAAATGTGTATAAATGTGTGTGTAAGTGAATGTGTGTGCAACTATGTAAATGTATGTGTATAAATGTGTGTAAATGTGTATAAATGTGTGTGTAAATGTGTGTGTAAATGTGTATGTAAATGTGTGTGTAAATGTGTGTGTATGTAAATGTGTATAAATGTGTGTGTAAATGTGTGTGTAAATGTGTGTGTGTAAATGTGTGTATAAATGTGTGTATAAATGTGTGCGTAAATGTGTGTGTAAGTGAATGTGTGTAAATGTGTGTGTAAATGTGTATATAAATGTGTGTGTAAGTGAATGTGTATAAATATGTGTATAAATGTGTGTATAAATGTGTGTGTAAGTGAATGTGTATAAATATGTGTATAAATGTGTGTATAAATGTGTGTAAATGTGTGTGTAAATGTGTGTATAAATGTGTGTAAATGTGTGTGTAAATGTGTGTATAAATGTGTGTGTAAGTGAATGTGTATAAATGTGTGTAAAAATATGTAAATGTGTGTGTAAATGTGTGTGTAAATGTGTGTGTAAATGTGTGTGTAAATGTGTGTATAAATGTGTGTGTAAATGTGTGTATAAATGTGTGCGTAAATGTGTGTGTAAGTGAATGTGTGTGCAACTATGTAAATGTATGTGTATAAATGTGTGTGTAAATGTGTATAAATGTGTGTGTAAATGTGTATAAATGTGTGTGTAAATGTGTGTGTAAATGTGTATATAAATGTGTGTGTAAGTGAATGTGTATAAATGTGTGCGTAAATGTGTGTGTAAGTGAATGTGTGTAAATGTATGTGTAAATGTGTGTGTAAATGTGTGTATAAATGTGTGTGTAAGTGAATGTGTATAAATGTGTGTGTAAATGTGTGCATAAATGTGTATAAATGTGTGTGTAAGTGAATGTGTGTGCAACTATGTAAATGTATGTGTATAAATGTGTGTAAATGTGTATAAATGTGTGCGTAAATGTGTGTGTAAGTGAATGTGTGTGCAACTATGTAAATGTATGTGTATAAATGTGTGTGTAAATGTGTATAAATGTGTGTGTAAATGTGTATAAATGTGTGTGTAAATGTGTATAAATGTATGTGTAAATGTGTGTGTAAATGTGTGTATAAATGTGTGTGTAAGTGAATGTGTATAAATGTGTGTGTAAATGTGTGCATAAATGTGTATAAATGTGTGTGTAAGTGAATGTGTGTGCAACTATGTAAATGTATGTGTATAAATGTGTGTAAATGTGTATAAATGTGTGCGTAAATGTGTGTGTAAGTGAATGTGTGTGCAACTATGTAAATGTATGTGTATAAATGTGTGTGTAAATGTGTATAAATGTGTGTGTAAATGTGTATAAATGTGTGTGTAAATGTGTATAAATGTGTGTGTAAATGTGTGTAAATGTGTGTGTAAATGTGTATATAAATGTGTGTGTAAGTGAATGTGTATAAATGTGTGTGTGTAAATGTGTGTATAAATGTGTGCGTAAATGTGTGTGTAAGTGAATGTGTGTAAATGTATGTGTAAATGTGTGTATAAATGTGTGTGTAAGTGAATGTGTATAAATGTGTGTGTAAATGTGTGTATAAATGTGTATAAATGTGTGTGTAAGTGAATGTGTGTGCAACTATGTAAATGTATGTGTATAAATGTGTGTAAATGTGTATAAATGTGTGTGTAAATGTGTGTGTAAATGTGTATGTAAATGTGTGTGTAAATGTGTGTGTAAGTGAATGTGTGTGCAACTATGTAAATGTATGTGTATAAATGAATGTAAAAGTGCGTAAATGTGTGTAAATGTATGTGTAAATGTGTATAAATGTGTGTGTAAATGTGTGTAAATATGTAAATGTGTGTGTAAATATATGCGTAAATGTGTATAAATGTGTGCGTAAATGTGTATAAATGAATGTGTAAAAGTGCGTAAATGTGTGTAAATGTGTGTGTAAATGTGTGTGTAAGTGAATGTGTATAAATGTGTGTAAAAATATGTAAATGTGTGTGTGTAAATGTGTGTATAAATGTGTATGTAAATGTGTATAAATGTGTGTGTAAATGTGTGTATAAATGTGTATAAATGTGTGTGTAAATGTGTGTGTAAATGTGTGTATAAATGTGTGTGTAAATGTGTGTGTAAGTGAATGTGTATAAATGTGTGTAAAAATATGTAAATGTGTGTATAAATGTGTGTGTAAATGTGTGTGTAAATGTGTATAAATGTGTGTGTAAATGTGTGTAAATGTATGTGTAAATGTGTGTGTAAATGTATGTATAAATGTGTGCGTAAATGTGTATAAATGAATGTGTAAATGTGTGTAAATGTGTATAAATGTATGTGTAAATGTGTATAAATGTGTGTGTAAATGTGTGTAAATATGTAAATGTGTGTGTAAATATATGCGTAAATGTGTATAAATGTGTGCGTAAATGTGTATAAATGAATGTGTAAAAGTGCGTAAATGTGTGTAAATGTGTGTGTAAGTGAATGTGTATAAATGTGTGTAAAAATATGTAAATGTGTGTGTAAATGTGTATGTAAATGTGTATAAATGTGTGTGTAAATGTGTGTATAAATGTGTATAAATGTGTGTGTAAATGTGTGTGTAAATGTGTGTGTAAATGTGTGTGTAAATGTGTGTATAAATGTGTGTGTAAATGTGTGTGTAAGTGAATGTGTATAAATGTGTGTAAAAATATGTAAATGTGTGTATAAATGTGTGTGTAAATGTGTATGTAAATGTGTATAAATGTGTGTGTAAATGTGTGTAAATGTGTGTATAAATGTGTGTGTAAATGTGTGTATAAATGTGTGTGTAAATGTGTATGTAAATGTGTATAAATGTGTGTGTAAATGTGTGTATAAATGTGTGTAAATGTGTATAAATGTGTGTGTAAATGTGTGTGTAAGTGAATGTGTGTAAATGTATGTGTAAATGTGTGTGTAAGTGAATGTGTGTGCAACTATGTAAATGTATGTGTATAAATGTGTGTAAAAATATGTAAATGTGTGTGTAAATGTGTGTGTAAATGTGTGTAAATGTGTATAAATGTGTGTGTAAGTGAATGTGTATAAATATGTGTGTAAATGTGTGTGTGTAAATGTGTGTGTAAATGTGTGTGTAAATGTGTGTAAATGTGTATAAATGTGTGTGTAAGTGAATGTGTATAAATATGTGTGTAAATGTGTGTATAAATGTGTGTGTAAATGTGTGTGTAAGTGAATGTGTGTGCAACTATGTAAATGTATGTGTATAAATGTGTGTAAATGTGTATAAATGTGTGTGTAAATGTGTGTATAAATGTGTGTGTAAATGTGTGTGTAAATGTGTGTGTAAATGTGTGTATAAATGTGTGTGTAAGTGTGTATAAATGTGTGTGTAAATGTGTATAAATGTGTGTGTAAATGTGTATAAATGAATGTGTAAAAGTGCGTAAATGTGTGTAAATGTGTGTGTAAATGTGTATAAATGAATGTAAAAGTGCGTAAATGTGTATAAATGTGTGCGTAAATGTGTATAAATGAATGTAAAAGTGCGTAAATGTGTGTAAATGTATGTGTAAATGTGTATAAATGTATGTGTAAATGTGTATAAGTGTGTGCGTAAATGTGTATAAATGAATGTGTAAAAGTGCGTAAATGTGTATAAATGTATGTGTAAATGTGTGTGTAAATGTGTGTTTAAATATGTAAATGTGTGTAAATGTGTGTGTAAATGTGTATAAATGTGTGTGTAAATGTGTATAAATGTGTATAAATGTGTGCGTAAATGTGTGTGTAAATGTGTATAAATGTGTGTGTAAATGTGTATAAATGTAAATATATGTGTAAATGTATGTGTAAATGTGTATAAGTGTGTGCGTAAATGTGTATAAATGAATGTGTAAAAGTGCGTAAATGTGTATGTAACTGTGTAAATGTGTGTGTAAATGTATGTGTAAATGTGTATAAATGTGTGTGTAAATGTGTATAAATGTATGTATAAATGTATGTGTAAATGTGTATAAATGTGTGCGTAAATGTGTGTGTAAATGTGTGTGTAAATGTGTGTAAATGTGCGTGTAAATGTGTATAAATGTGTGTGTAAATGTGTTTAAATGTATGTGTAAATGTGTATAAATATGCATAAATGTGTAAATGTGTATAAATATGTAAATGTGTGTGTAAATGTGCATGTAAATGCAAATGTGTGTAAATGTATGTGTATAAATATGTAAATGTGTTTAAAAATGTGTGTAAATGTGTGTGTAAATATGTAAATGTGTGTAAATGTGTGTGTATAAATGAATGTGTAAAAGTGCGTAAATGTGTGTAAATGTGTGTGTAAATGTGTATAAATGTATGTGTAAATGTGTGTAAATGTGCATGTAAATGCAAATGTGTGTAAATGTATGTGTAAATATGTAAATGTGTGTAAATGTGTGTGTAAATGTGTATAAACGTATGTGTAAATGTGTATAAATGTGTGCGTAAATGTGTATAAATGAATGTGTAAAAGTGCGTAAATGTGTGTAAATGTGTGTGTAAATGTGTATAAGTGTATGTGTAAATGTGTGTGTAAATGTGTATAAACGTATGTGTAAATGTGTATAAATGTGTGTAAATTAGGGGTGTGAACCTACAGTGGTCTTACGGTTCGGTTCAATTACGATTATCATGTCATCGATTCGGTTCAATACAATATCTCGATGCATCACGATGCATTGACGATGCACTGCTCATTTTACAATTTTACTTCAAATTTATTTTGCTTTTCTATTTCACAATGACGTTGTAATGCGTTTTTATTTGATTAGATTTTTTGTCAGACCACTTGTACAAGTGTAACTGTGCATCTTATCCAGTCTTTTTCAATCAATATCCCACATACAGTAATGTGTAATTTTGATGAGGAAGAGTAAGAGGTGAAAGAGGAAGAGGAGGAGAAGAAGGAGGACAATGACGACAATGTGGAAAAGACAAAAGAAGGGCAAGGGCAAGAAGAGAAGCAGTCTCATATATTTTAGTTGATGAGTGCCAGGGTTGGATCAGGCATGCAAGAGGATTTGACCCCTGCTGCCTGGCCAGGGCTAATTTAGCCTGTGATGCTGAAGAGGTTCTTTGGGCTGTCTCAGACCAAACACAGGATGTTGGGCAGAATGATTATTTTTGTTGTTGTTTGTTGTTTTGTACTGTACTATACAGTACATTAAATTAAGGAATAAAACATACTAATTTTGCAACTTTACTTCAAATATATACAATTGTGTTAATAAATACAAACAGTCAGATATATGAACTGAAACTTTAATCTTACCTTCTCAAAGAAAAAACACTTCTTGAATGTATCAAACAAAACTAAAATCTGGGCACAGAAGACAACAGCAACATTTAGAACAAATTCACAAAAGTAAATACCTGGGCTTTGGTTTCGTTCTAGAGTTCCGGCATAATCTTTTCTGAAAAGTGTCAGCGTGAGGGAAGCTTATATCGCGGCTCCAGTGTATTGAACAGGTGGCCGGGGTTTTCCACCACAGAAAAGGACCGTATATCTTTTGATAAAAGCTGCCGCTATAGTCATTTTAAACGCGAAAACTAAACCAAATACGATTTCAACCGAGAGGTACCGCTCAGATCTTATTTAATTAAAACAAGGGAACGAATAGAGTCCTGCAGGAGCCCAGACTGAGACTCTCAGACCCGAACCCCGTCCTTATCGGACAATTTATCAGAACAGAGTTCGTGTTGCAGCCATTAAAATAGTTCAGTTTTGGATTCTAAAGGCAAAGTGGATAGATTTCGTTTTCTTTCCTTTTTAAGTTAATTTAGAAATATGTTTGGAACATTTTATGTTTGTTAAATTTAAGCTTTTGTCTTTTTAACCTAACCTAACGAACAAGCGGCCAGCGGTAATGAGTTGAACATGTTTGATAAATTTAGCCTTCTCAAATCAACACGACTTGCATTAAATACAATCTATAGACATAAACACTTGATGCATTTCAGAATATTAATTTAAACATTTAACCTAGATAAATGTGCGCGGTTAGACGCATATCCAATCGTTTTTGCGGAGAGTGAAAGCGAAAGCGGGCTGTGCAGCTGACATGGAAGCTCATCGCGATCACTTGCATTTTTCTTAATAACAGTGGAAACCTAAAATACACCATTTTTGTCGATAAAAGTAAGGCATAAAAAGGCATCATTCAAAACTGCAAAAGGTCTACTATTATTATTTATGTGCGCACTCACAATATCAACAAAACATTATATTTGTGTAAAACGGCGCTGAGCCAGATAGACGCGCTCAGTGCTTTTAGCCAGTCTTTTCAACCAAATAAAAATAATGTTTCAGTCCTTTAAATGAATTACTAACAAAAAAAAAAAGACATTTTGTTAAATGCACACTGATCGTTAAATGCACCGGTGTGTAAAGAAAGTGGCAATAATCCTTTCAGTTAAAATCTGAAGACTTATTTTATTCATGTGGAGTACTCCCCTCGTTAGCCCAACCCCCCTCCCGGAAAATCATACAAGCCCACTGGGTCACGTGTTCTGGCACTGGACTGAGTCCGTTATAACCGGTTATGGTCTATTACTGAACCGATACCGAATCGTCCTTGTCTGCATCGCGATGCATCGTAAAAACGATTAATTTTGACACCCCTAGTGTAAATGTGTATAAATGTATGTAAATATATGTGTAAATGTGTGTGTAAATGTATGTGTAAATGTGTATAAATGTGTGTAAATGTGTATAAATGTATGTGTAAATGTGTATAAGTGTGTGCGTAAATGTGTATAAATGAATGTGTAAAAGTGCGTAAATGTGTATGTAACTGTGTAAATGTATGTGTAAATGTGTATAAATGTGTGTAAATGTGTATAAATGTGTGCGTAAATGTGTGTGTAAATGTGTATAAATCTGTGTGTAAATGTATGTGTAAATGTGAATAAATGTTTGTGTAAATGTATGTGTAAATGTGTGTAAATGTGTGTAAATGTGTATAAGTGTGTGCGTAAATGTGTATAAATGAATGTGTAAAAGTGTGTAAATGTGTATGTAACTGTGTAAATGTGTGTAAATGTATGTGTGTAAATGTAAATGTATGTGTTAATATGTGTAAATGTATGTGTGTAAAATGTAAATGTGTGTAAATGTGTGTGTAAATGTATGTGTAAATGTGTGTATAAATGTATGTGTAAATGTGTATGTAAATGTATGTGAAAATGTGTATGTAATAGGGGTGTGAACCTACAGTGGTCTTACGGTTCGGTTCAATTACGATTATCATGTCATCGATTCGGTTCAATACAATATCTCGATGCATCACGATGCATTGACGATGCACTGCTCATTTTTCAATTTTACTTCAAATTTATTTTGCTTTTCTATTTCACAATGACGTTGTAATGTGTTTTTATTTGATTAGATTTTTTTTGTCAGACCACTTGTACAAGTGTAACTGTGCATCCTATCCAGTCTTTTTCAATCAATATCCCACATATAGTAATGTGTAATTTTGATGAGGAAGAGTAAGAGGTGAAAGAGGAAGAGGAGGAGAAGGAGGAGGACAATGACGACAATGTGGAAAAGACAAAAGAACGGCAAGGGCAAGAAGAGAAGCAGTCTCATATATTTTAGTTGATGAGTGCAGGGTTGGATCAGGCATGCAAGAGGATTTGACCCCTGCTGCCTGGCCAGGGCTAATTTAGCCTGTGATGCTGAAGAGGTTCTTTGGCCTGTCTCAGACCAAACACAGGATGTTGGGCAGAATGATTATTTCTGTTGTTGTTTGTTGTTTTGTACTGTACTATACAGTACATTAAATTAAGGAATAAAACATACTAATTTTGCAATTTTACTTCAAATATATACAATTGTGTTAATAAATACAAACAGTCAGATATATGAACTGAAACTTTAATTTTACCTTCTCAAAGAAAAAACACTTCTTGAATGTGTAACCCCTATAAAATTAGGGATACTAAGTCAGAGGTAGTAGTATATAATTTCCTATAGAGGGCGCTCTACTCCTTCTAATAGAGTGGAGCATAGAATAAGCAAGAGTTTCGTTTTTTTTTCCTGTCAACGATTCTTCCAGAACGTGCATGCAGATGGGCTCCTGAGTTTATATGTTAAAATACTGCAAAGTTAGTTTTACATCTTGAGTTTATCATTGTATTTAATTACTACATTGTTTACTACTTGGATTTTCATTTGGACATTGCATGAAGCACTGTTTTGGTCAACTTTGGTTAATCTCCGGTGAGTGAGCACATTTTGCTAATTCTGTTTTAGCTAGCTACTTAGATGGGATAGAATTGTCTTCTTGCTTAAAAATATGACATCTTCCTAACAAAACCAATCGGAGTATTAGAGAATTCAATGTTTTAACTCGACTTTGGTACATAGTATCGTAGTTACGAGAGCAACCAATGTTGTTTCCGACAGTGTTCGCACTTTTATTTTCATGCATGACGTGTTAAAGAAACAATTTGCTGGTAAACAGCGGGATATATATATTTGAGTTATGTTGTAAACATTGCTTTATTTGGTTTACGTCTGAGTGACTCATTTCAAGCAAAATAGCAATTAAAACGGGGTCAAGATGCAGATGTATTTATTTTGAATAAGCTATAAAAATAGAATAATGCAATTTCATTTACATTAAAAAGACGTGTTTTAGAGAACGAATGTAAAACACTGTTAGTGAATATATTTTGTTGTTGTTTATTGTTTTTGATTTATGTAATACATTTACATACAATTATAAAATGTAATATAAGTGCATCTATAGTAAGTGGATACACGGATTGTACTTTAAAAGACTGAAAATAAGTTAATGAGGTCTCATGTTAAGAACAGAACATTTATTTCTTCTACACTTTGTGTAGATTGGTTTTTTGAGTTATCAGGAAAAATGGAGATGGCGAGCCCAGCCCAGTGAAATTGTGTGACGACCTTGAAAGTGGTATGGCCAGCCGCGAGATTCGTCACAGAGAGAGCCTGATTGTTTTGATTCGTCCATCAAAACTGCAGATAAGATCATCAACCTGGTTCATCTACATTGGTAGGAATACTTAGTGCACTCAACGCATCTACAATTGAGGAGCAGAACTTCCTTTATGTTGGAATCCATACATTCCTTCAAGGAAGTAATCGTTTTATGGAATCTATGCACACACTGGCATAAGGAACTGTTCTTTGGACTCTGACTAATTCATACCAGGACAAAGAACTGAAATTAAACAGGATTTTGTTGATTTGTTATTTATTATTTTGAAGAGCTCTTCGTTTTATTTCATTGTTTATATACCCAGTTAAGACTGTGCCTTTTCATTGTTGTTGTGTGGCAATAAACTGGTTAATTGTTCAACTGACTCCCTCTCCTTTAACCCCCTGGGGTCCAAACACGCGTATACGCGTTTTGTGGCAGTTTCCCAAAAGGAACTTCAATTACTCGGTCATCTCTGATTGTACAGATAAAAGCAGTACATCAATCGAATCTGTAAAGGGTCTACTTTTATTTGTATATACTCACAAAACCAAAAAAATATTGTGATTTTACAAAATAAAGAAAACAAAAAGGGTGTGCTGTCTGCCGCGTTGATCTCCGTGATCTTCATTCAGAAACGCGTCATTAAAATAGACTATAACTCAGCCAATACACAACACAGAGACATGAGCAATATGTCTAGAGAAAGCTTGATATCTATACTTTCAAATAAAGTAATGTTTATTGAAATCAAATATTCTGTGATAAAGTAATCCGTATGAAACCAACACGATGTCCAGTCTCTCTTGTCTGCTTCATTAGTTTTAATTAGATCACGCCCAAGAGCGATTCGATCTTTTCATATTCAAATCGTCCACGTGAGGGCGCCGCGCCAAAAGTAGACGCCCACATCACAGTAAACAAAGGAGAAAGCAGTTTCTTTTCTTTCAAGTTAGTCCTTTCTGGAAGAAGACGGGCTGTCAGGAATAAAACTTACTTCAGAAGATGAACATTAAATGAGACATGGCGTGAACCAGCAGATGAGATATTTACACAAGTAAGTTTTTTTCTTTTATATTTGTAAGTTGTTACTGTGACAGAATGTGCACACATTTTACCAGTTAAGACTTTTTGCCAACTGTATTTCCTGACTACAGCAAGTGAAACATTATAAAGTATGTTTCATTTCACTGCATCTAAATGTCTCATGATGACAGGATGTTTCAACTTTGGTCGAAAAACGCGCTGGCGCATTTGAGGCACGCTTTTGTAATAACTCCGAAAAGAATGTAAAATTCTCCGTCAGTTTTGATCGTACAAATACAACCAATACATCATTCGAAACTGTAGAGGGTATATTTTTATTTGTATACACTGTGCTTTTATGAAAATAAGAAAACAGTCAGGGCACGCGCTCTGCCTTCACTGTCTCTGTTATATCTTTTCACAGACACATAAATGAAACTAACGTGCATGAAACCTAAATCTAAGTGATTACGTGCCTCACAGACATAATGCATTTACTTGTAGAAAGCTTGAAATGTTTACTTTTACATAAACCAATTCAAATAAAAAACTACTATTCTCTTTTTAAGTAATCTGTATGAAAGGTAGAAGATGTATGGTTTCTCCTGTATCACTTCATTACAAACCTTACACCTGTATTTATCTCACACTGTTTTATTTGCACCTAACTGTTATACGCCTATGCTATACACTACCAGTCAAAGGTACTTTTTTAAAGAAAAATAATTATCTAATTTTGTGAAATAGGTTTACTATGTAAAAAAAACTGCTCACTTAAAAAAAAAAAAACTTTTAATAATAAAAAGTTTGGCTGGTAGTGTATGTGTTTTCTCCATGTTAGCTCTGTCTTTGTCAGATCATTGTGTTGCTCATATCTACTTGTTTTCTTTGCAGTTTCTGCTGTTCCCCGTTTTCCTGTGTTCAAGTTTCCTGCAAGTGATTTGGATATTGCACCCTCGACATCTTGACTTCTGTGTTTATTACTTTTGTTCCTAATAAAAAGTTTAACTGCACTCACAAGTGAAAGACAAGTTATTTTGTGTGATAGTTAAATATATTAAAAATACGCTTCAAACTAAATATATATTTATTTTGTCCTTTCATTTTTCCTTTATTCTTTCTGTTGTTTCCTCTCAGTCAACATCCGACTGAATGGCTCATTATGCGGCTCATTATGCAGGTCTTTGTCTTCTCAGGTGTAAATCACAGCATTATTCATGATCATTCACGCCTTCTCGCATACAGCCATTCTAAACAAAAAGTGTCTTCAAAAATTTAAATCTATATACTGTTTTGTGAAAACAAGTGAACTAGATGATTTTCACATCATTTGGTAGAAAAAAACCAAGCCTACCACATCCAATTCTCGAAAGTCCCGAGAATAAATATTCTGTATGTGTTAGATGACCTTATTTCAGTGACTTCAAAAATTTAGTTTTTCAAAATGCACGCATAAACATTGTTTTCTCAAAAACTTAAAAGTGTACATTCATGTTGCTTACATATTTTTGTAGTCCAATTTGTGCTAAATACAATGTATTTAGATTTAGGATATTAATATGTTTTTAACATACTGAAAAAAGCACAAATGTCAAGGCATGTCAAAACTTCTTCAGGGCCCCAAAACACCCTTGGGCCCCAGAGGGTTAAGCCACCCCTGTTCGAGCCTAGGTAGATGTTAGTGGTTATATCAATGGTCTAGGACTAAAGGCGCTACAAATGTATCAAACAAAAGTCTAGGCACAGAAGACAACAGCAACATTTAGAACAAATTCACAAAAGTAAATACCTGGGCTTTGGTTTCGTTCTAGAGTTCCGGCATAATCTTTTCTGAAAAGTGTGTGCGTGAGGGAAGCTTATATCGCGGCTCCAGTGAATTTAACAGGTGGCCGGGGTTTTCCACCACAGAAAAGGGCCGTATATCTTTTGATAAAAGCTGCCGCTATAGTCATTTTAAACGCGAAAACTAAACCAAATACGATTTCAACCGAGAGGTACCGCTCAGATCTTATTTAATTGAAACGAGGGAACGAATAGAGTCCTGCACGAGCCCAGCCTGAGAATCTCAGACCCGAGCTCCGTCCTTATCGGACAATTTATCAGAACAGAGTTCGTGTTGCAGCCATTAAAATAGTTCAGTTTTGGATTCTAAAGGCAAAGTGGCTAGATTTCGTTTTCTTTCCTTTTTAAGTTAATTTAGAAATATGTTTGGAACATTTTATGTTTGTTAAATTCAAGCATTTGTCTTTTTAACCTAACCTAACCTAACGAACAAGCGGCCAGCGGTAATGAGTTGAGCATGTTTGATAAATTTAGCCTTCTCAAATCAACACGACTTGCATTAAATACAATCTATAGACATAAAACACTTGATGCATTTCAGAATATTAATTTAAACATTTAACCTAGATAAATGTGTGCGGTTAGACGCATATCCAATCGTTTTTGCGGAGAGTGAAAGCGAAAGCGCGCTTTGCAGCTGACATGGAAGCTCAAACGCGATCACTTGCATTTTTCTTAATAACAGTGGAAACCTAAAATACACCATTTTTGTTATAAAAAGGCATCATTCAAAACTGCAAAAGGTCTACTATTATTATTTATGTGCGCACTCACAATATCAACAAAACATTATATTTGTGTAAGACGGCGCTGAGCCAGATAGACGCGCTCAGTGCTTTTAGCCAGTCTTTTCAACCAAATAAAAATAATGTTTCAGTCCTTTAAATGAATTACTAACAAAAAAAAAAGACATTTGTTAAATGCACACTGATCGTTAAATGCACCGGTGTGTAAAGAAAGTGGCAATAATCCTTTCAGTTAAAATCTGAAGACTTATTTTATTCATGTGGAGTACTCCCCTCGTTAGCCCAACCCCCCTCCCGGAAAATCATACAAGCCCACTGGGTCGCGTGTTCTGGCACTGGACTGAGTCCGTTATAACCGGTTATGGTCTATTACTGAACCGATACCGAATCGTCCTTGTCTGCATCGCGATGCATCGTAAAAACTATTAATTTTGACACCCCTAGTATGTAAATGAGTATAAATATGTAAATGTGTGCAAATGTGTGTGTAAATGTGTATAAATGTATGTGTCTAAATCTATGATGTGAAAATTGTCCCAAAGCCCGGGCCTAGGGGCATAAAAAAATCGGGCTCCAACGGGCTCGGGCTCAAATGCATGTGCCTCAAGTCATAACATAATGTCTTTGTAAATCATTAGCCAACGGTTATTTAAAGAAGACAACTGGAATTTGAAATGCATGTTAAGTAATACATGATTAAATATTTAAATCAATAGCAAAATTTGCAAACGATTCCCTTAACGATTCCAGTGGGCATGAATGACGTCATCACGCGCATTGCGTAACTTACGCACGTTGCGTAGCTTACGCTCAGTCAATAAGCATTGGCGCCTAAGCGGAACAAACGCTCAAAAGTCTGGTTGTATTTCACCAAAAAAGACGAAAATAGGGCAACTTGCAATACTTGCAGCGTAGATATTTCCTCAAAGGGAGGAAATACCACTAACATGCTAAAACATTTGCGCACACAGCATGCAATAACAATAAAAGAATGTTGCGTTTTCGATCCGCTCCGGACTAACAGTTCTCAACCCAGCAGCGGCAGCAGCAGCAACAACGTTAGCATGTCCTCGGCTAATAAAGCTGCAGGACTCATTCATTCCCATTATATATTTTCTAGGGAGATGACAAAGATTCTCAACCCTAAGTACAAAGCCCCAAACAGAGACAGTTTAACTATGCTAATCAACAATTTGTTGTCCCTTTTCTTCCAGATGAGAATCGATGAGGGAATCGATAAAGAATCGAATCGTTAAGCAGAATCGAAAATGGAATTGGAATCGTAAAAATCGTATCAATTCCCATCCCTAGTAGCTAGAGCAAATCAATACTTTGCAGTGTGTGTATGTGATGAGCTGGCTTTTATGGAGGACAGACAGGAAGCTACCATAGAGGCAGCAGAGGGAGCAGCAACAGTCAGTGGGTAAGGGCTCCCTCTGCTGGCCTGGTGTAACATAGCCCCCCCCCAAAGAGCGGCTTCCAGACGCTCCCAACAGTCCTAGAAATAACAGTCCTGGGGGGCGGTGGGGGAGCAGAGGTGGAGCAGACAAACGAAGGAGGACCAGGTCCATGTGGCAGAGGAGGACCTTGAGGCAGGACCGGCAGATCTGGGGGAGTTGAGGCCCCCCGCAGCAGGACATGTGGGAGTGAGGGTATCCACGGCGGAGCAGACGACCACCAGAGCCCGACCGAAATCCTCCAGAGAGGAGCAAGAGGCTTAGGAACCCCCCATGGTGGAGCAGGAGGCGCAGGAGCCCTCCAGGGCGGAACAGGAGGCGCAGGAGCCCTCCAGGGCGGATCAGGAGGCGCAGGAACCCTCCAGGGCGGATCAGGAGGTGCAGGAGCCCTCCAGGGTGGAAGAGGAGGCGCAGGAGCCCTCCAGGGCGGAACAGGAGGCGCAGGAGCCCTCCAGGGCGGATCAGGAGGCGCAGGAGCCCTCCAGGGCGGAATAGGAGGCGCAGGAGCCCTCCAGGGCGGAACAGGATGCGCAGGAGCCCTCCAGGGCGGATCAGGAGGCTTAGCAACCCTCCGGGGCAGAGCAGGAGGCGCAGGAGCCCTCCAGGGCGGAACAGGGGGCCGCATCATGGACAGGGACCTGGGGAGAGCAGAGATAGAGGAGGCAGACAGAGCAAGGAGAGAGGTAAAGAGTTCGTAGGAGTACGCTACCTCCGTGGCAGTGACTGGGCAGACAGGAACTACAGGAACGGCTGTCATGGTTGTTATTGGGCAGACAAAGACTTCTGGAACGGCCCCATAAGCCGAGACAGAGATGACAGGGAGCCTAGGCGGTACAGGCAGAGCAGGGAGTCCTGGCGGAGCAGACAGAGCAAGGAATCTTGGCGGAGCAGGCAGAGCAGGGAATTTTGGTGGCGCAGGCAGAGCAAGGAGACTAGGCGGAGCAGGCAGAGCGAGAAGCCTTGGCGGTGCAGGCAGAGCGTGAAGCCTTGGCGGTGCAGGCAGAGCGTGAAGCCTTGGCGGTGCAGGCAGAGCGTGAGGCCTTGGCGGTGCAGGGAGAGCGTGAAGCCTTGGCGGAGCTGGCAGAGCGTGAAGTACCGCTATGCACGCCACCTCCGAAAGAGGTATAGGCGCAGCGGACATGCATGCAGGTGAAGCCTCCAGAGCAAACTTGTGGACAGACTCATGGGCAGAGGAGGACACTGGGGTGCAGTGTACAGCCCAAACACTCAAAATGGCGATTGCCATAACAGGCAATGCAATTGGCGGAGGAATGCCCTCCAGGTCAGTGGGCGTGAGGCTCGGGAGCGTTGACTTTGCGTGACTTGGGGGCGTTGGCTCTGCATGGCTAGGGAGCGTTTGCTCTGCATGGCTTGGGAGCGTTGGCTCTGAACTCTCGGGGGAGACGTGACTGGGTCTTGGAGGATCAGCTGTGACTTGACTTGGCTCTGGGGGAACGGTTGTAATTTGACTTGACTCAGGAAGAGCTGTTTGACTTGAATCAGGGAGTGCTGCTTGACTTGACTCAGGAACCTCAGCTGAAACGTGACTTGACTTAGGAGGAACAGTAGCTGTGACGTGACTTGACTTGACAGGAACAACAGCTGTGACGTGACTTAACTTGAGAGGAACAACAGCTGGGACTTGATTTAACTGGACAGGAGCAGCGACCGTGACGTGACTTGACTTGGCAGGAACAGCAGACATGACATGAACAGGCTGTGGCTTGGCTGATGTGATGCTAGCGAGCGCTGGTTTGGCAGACGTGACGTCAGTAGTCGCTGGCTTGACAGGCAATGACCGTAAGAGACTGACTGTTCTTGCTGATAGCAGTGGTGGGTCCTCCAAGCTGGATATTAGTCTCTGATTGGCCACCTTTGCAGCAGGCTCTGGCGTGGCGGCCATCTTTGCAGCAGGCTCTGGCGTGGCGGCCATCTTGCGAGAGGACTTGGGCGTGGCAGTAGCCATCTTGAGTGCAGACCCTGGAGTGGTGGCAGCCATCTTGTTAGCAGGCTCTGGCATGGTGGCCATCTTGCGAGAGGACTTGGGCGTGGCAGTAGCCATCTTGGGCAGTGGTTCTGGAGATACAGCCATCTTGTGAGAAGACTTGGGCGTGGCGGCCATCTTGTGAGCAGGGTCTGGAAAGGCGGCCATCTTGTGAGCAGGGTCTGGAAAGCCGGCCATCTTGGGAACAGGATCAGGAAAGGCGGCCATCTTGTGAGCAGGGTCTGGAAAGGCGGCCATCTTGTGAACAGGCTCAGGAAAGGCAGCCATCTTGTGAACGGGCTGTGACATGGTGGCCATCTTGTGAAGGGGCTCTGGGCTGGTAGACATCTTATGCTGTGGCTCTGGGTTAGCAGACATCTTGTGCTGTGGCTCAGGGCTAGCAGACATCTTGTGCTGTGGCTCAGGGTTAGCAGACATCTTGTGCTGTGGTTCAGGGTTAGCAGACATCTTGTGCTGTGGTTCAGGGTTAGCAGACATCTTGTGCTGTGGTTCAGGGTTAGCAGACATCTTGTGCTGTGGTTCAGGGTTAGCAGACATATTGTGCTGTGGCTCAGGTTTAGCAGACATCTTATGCTGTGGCTCTGGGTTAGCAGACATCTTGTGCTGTGGCTCAGGGCTAGCAGACATCTTGTGCTGTGGCTCAGGGCTAGCAGACATCTTGTGCTGTGGCTCAGGGCTAGCAGACATCTTGTGCTGTGGCTCAGAGTTAGCAGACATCTTGTGCTGTGGTTCAGGGTTAGCAGACACCTCGTGCTGTGGCTCTAGGCTGGCAGACATCTTGTGCTGAGGCTCTGGGCTAGCAGACATCTTGTGCTGAGGCTTTAAGCTGGCAGACATCTTGTGCTGTAGCTCCTCTAAAACACCCATAGTGAACGGAGAGCCAAACAACTGCAGTGCTAAACAAATGTATTGCTGGAGGGTCCAGCCAGGCTGGTGTAGTGGCATCAGGGAACCGAATGGCTCGGAAAGTCCACCACGAAAAAATATTATTAAACAGGCCTCATCCATTGAAGTAGCATTTGCCAGTGTAACAAAATCCAAAATGTACTCCTCAATGGGACGCTCACCTTGACGGAGACGGATAATCTGAGTGGCTGGGTTCATGGTGAACTGCTGGTGGATAAAGCCGCTGGATCCGGGTGTGGCGAAGTATTCTGTTACAGAGGAGTCGGTGAGAGGTGGATCCAAATGCAAGGCTTTATTTAAAAAGATCTTGGTCGAACAGTCAGGGTTGAAAACACCAGCAAACAGCATCAACAAAGATAATCCAAGAGCGTAATCCAATAAACAGGCGTGGGTCAAAATCCAGGAGACAAAGTAACAAAGAAACAAACAATGAAACAAAACAATGAACAAGGCTAAACTATGACTGAGACTGAAACTAGAAAACAAGACAGGAATAAACTAGGAAACCGGGAGCAAGGGAAAACGCTTGGTAAAGTCGCTAGAGCAAATCAATACTTCGCAGTGTGTATGTGATGAGCTGGCTTTTATGGAGGACAGACAGGAAGCTACCATAGAGGCAGCAGAGGGAGCAGCAACAGTCAGTGGGGGTAAGGGCTCCCTCTGCTGGCCTGGTGTAACACTATCAAACAGACTCTTTATTAGTTGCTGATGTATTAATTATGAATGAATGGTTTAGTTCTTTTTGAGTGATGCAGTCACTCTTTTCTGTGATTATCTCTGCATTAGTTAAAAAAAATGCAATATTAGTGCACCCAAAAGAATGTGTTTATTTTATTATTATTATTTTTTTTTTTTTCAGAATATCACTTGTTTGGAGGGCCTTGGTTTATTAATAAGTGAATGAACTACAAAACTGTCTTTCATTAGAAGTTGCATATAAGTGTTATTTTTGTCATAAGGCTGAAAAACAACAATGCACATTTTTTCCCCCTTACTTTATTTATAAATTTTTCTAGCATTACAAAATTATAAAAAGGCATTGATACGAATATTTAATGAAATGAAGGATAAGTAAATATTTTACGTTTTTAGCAAAACATACGTAGCTATTTCGTCACCTTGGAATTATAAGGTTCTATCTGACATTTTTGTCAAAATTGAGTTATTCACATATTCTTATTCTGTGACAACTTATTTACATTATGTGATGGTTTTTAAAAAGTTGTGTACATTTTAGGACTTTTTATTTAGAAAAGAAAAAGGTTCTATCTACAAAGTCGAACTATAATTTGGCTCTATAAGGTTCTATCTGTGAGCCAATCAGCACTTCGAATGCAAACAAGAGGACCAATCAGAATCAACTTTCTTTGTCATGTCACCCGGACTGCTCCATAACAGCAGGAAATATTACACGTAAAACAACAGTAATTACACGTCTTTAGAATTAATAAGTGCAATTCACATTTAATCCTCAAAGTGGCACTGTTTAAAACATAATGATGGCCTGATTTTTTTTTACTCATAATTACCGCTACCGTCATTATATTACCGGCATAAAACAAACAATAGTATCTGCAACTGGCTTGAATGGCTTTACTGCAGAGCAAATGCAGAATGTAAAGTACATAATGAAATATAAGTGTCACTGTCGTTTGATGGTGAATGTGGTCAACAGCGATCAAACTGTTACTATTAAGGATATTAAAAACGATAGTCATATTCGAATATGGTTGAATATGGCTTTTAGTGAAATAAAGTCCCGGTCAGATGGATTAGAGTAGCTGCTTTTTTTTTTTTTTTACTGTTTCTGCAATAATGTCTTTAATTACCCACTATAATCATAAAATTAACATCTGCTCTGGACAAAATATTCAGCACTGCTTTTTATGCCTAACTTAAGAAAAAAATATTTGTCCTATAAATAAAATAAATGTGATAAAGAAAGCATTAAATTGACCTTTCTCATACATGTTGACACATTGTTACAACAGTATTTTATGTTTTAAAACAAATTGTAAGTAAACTACTTTTATTTCTTGAAAATTGTTGCTTTAATTAATGTTTTGCGAGATAGAACCTTATAATTCCAAGCAGAAAACGACTTTTTAGAATTAGAAGGTTCTATCTGCATTTGACCTGTTCCCAAAATCCCCATTTAAAAATTTGAGAGGATTTTGATATTGTACATTTAGAATACATTTAGGGTCTCTGTCATTCTCATGTAGAAAAGAGACTTGTTCCCCATATCGTTTTTGCTATATAGAATGCAAAAACTTTGAAGCTCAATATCTCAAAACCACTCGGAACGCAGATAGAACCTTATAATTCTAAGGTGACGATTTGTACGTTTTAAACGTTGAAATACGTCTAAATTGTACATTTTCACATCAATAAAAAACTTACAAAAATGTACGTTTTGTGCATCTAAAAATACGTATAAATACCAACGTGTAAACAACGAGACCAGGCTAGACAATTTTACACTTTATATTAAGTAGACAGTTCCTGAGGACTTACCATTTAAGTACACTCATATTAAAGTGTTGCACAGAGGTTTACATTTGATATATTACTCTGTAAGTTGTGACCATTTTACACGTTATATTAAGTAGACAGTTCCTGAGGAGTTACCATGTAAGTACACTGATATTAAAGTGTTGCACAGAGGTTTACATTTGATATATTACTCTGTAAGTTGTGACCATTTTACACTTTATATTAAGTAGACAGTTCCTGAGAGTTACCATGTAAGTACACTGGTATTACAAATTGATACTTTAATTCTAATTCAGTGTTCACAAATACATGAATACAAAAATTATATGTAGCCTACATAGGAATCACGATTTAAATTATGTTTCAGGGCATTCCAAACTGGTAACTGCAGTATTGAAGACTGTGTGGAAGTGTAAAAACATCTGTGAGTACATATTGTTGTTACAAAATGTAGTTACATAATTCTTGTTACACATGTGTACTTCCAGAAGTGAAAAAAGTGTTGTTACCAATGTCCTGTTACACATTTTTACTTACAAATGCTATTCAGTGAGTTGTTACATGTGTGTAATTACACCAGTATTAGAGCTGTAGATACAATGTACCAATGTGTACACACAATGTGGTTACATGCTACGTACACATCTAGTTACCATGTAAGTTCACAGGTATTAGGGACACTTAATATAAAGTGGTACCAAAATATTTTACTGAAATCACAATAAAAGGACCATTAATACATAAAAGGGCAAAAGGAAAAAAAAAGGTTAAACCTCAGAATACACTTGACAGCCTTTGTGAATTACCTATAATGTAAGGTCAGTACTACAAATAGGCATAATGATGTCCAGTAAAGGTATTCAGGTCAGACCAGTCTATGAAACTATGTGTAATTACCTACAGTTTCTGTAGATTTCAAGTTTTTGCGAATGAAGTAGAGTGCCTCGGACGGTTCCACAAACTTACGTGAAACTCCACCAAACTCCCGTAGTTGTAATACATCCTGCAGAAGTTGGGCCACATATTCAGTTGGACGAGAGCCCTCGTTGCCTTCAGGGAGACACACTAGGCAAATATTATTCCTCCTGGAACGGCCCTCCAAATCTTCGTACTTAGCATCAAGATGAGTTAAGCGATCGTTGAAAGTTGAAAACAAATTTTCCAGTTCTGTTATACGATCGCTATGATCAGAAGAAAAGCGCTCTAATACTTTGATGGTACTAGTATTGGATTCGACCATCTGCTGCAAGGGTTCCAACCAGCCTTTGACGTCTGATCGCACTGTGACAATCTCCGAGCGTAAGTCAGTAGATAATGAATCTATTTTCTGACAGATCTAATTCTTGACAGAGTCCAGCATCATCTGAAGACTAGTGGTATTCCCGGATGAGTTACCCGCGGCGCATTCTTTTCCCGGGGATCCGTTAGTATAGCCTGTAGAGATCAGGGCTTTGTTGCGGCCTCCCCTACCCGGGGCGGCTTTGGAGCGAGACGTCGCCATGTTTACACTTATGACTAATACAAGCATAAACTTAGAGTGTCTGAAGCTAGTTTTAAAAGGTTTTACGGAAAAAAAAAAGAGCTGTTCTGTTAAATAAGTGAACAAAATGTTGCCTTCCCCGGGAGCGTTCGAAAACACGTCTTACATGCTTAACGCGCAACAGCTCCCCCAACAATGCACATTTTAAATAAATAAATAAAACAATTCAGCTGATTTGTCACTATCATTTACTTTTACTTATTTTATGCTAACCACATCAGCATAGCTGCTGTTTATGTTAAACACATTCTAAGAAAAATAAATGGTAGCATTCATACGCATTGTCATAATGTAAACCAAAATTATATTTAGTTACAACAGAAAAAAGGAACATTTTCGAATGTGTTATAGTGCACTATATCTGTCCACAAGAGAGGATGTCCACCAGAGAGGATGCTAGCTGATATATTTTAAGTGATACAATGTTTAACTGACCTTCTAAACCAAGGGTAAAATAAAGAGGATAATAGGATTCATGCCTGAGTCAATATAGAAGAAACTTTGTTAGAAAATTCACCATTTTATAAGACATTGTTTTCCCTGCAAGAGAACAAATATACAGAGGGAACCAACAGACAAGATGAAATGCACCAATGATTCCTAATGCGAGAGCAGCCTTACTCTCAGATTTCCTCCTCACTGAATTTTCCATTACACATATACCACCCTTCACCAAAGAGTTTATAACTTTCACTTGCTGATGTACAACATAAAATATCTTCAAATATAAAGCCATGATCAGGGTGGAAGGCAAAAGCAAGGAAACAAACAGACCAGTGACTTCCCATAACACACGTGTTTTGTCTGCTTGAAAGGGCAGTGGAATGAGCTAAAGAGCAAATCCAGTAGAGACAGATGGTCATTAAGGTTTTGATTGTTGATATTTTCTGTTGGTAGAGTAAATGGTGACACACAGCCACATAAAGATCAACAGAAATTAAAAGTAAATTACTGAGAGATGCTCCAATAATGTCACCAAGCATAAAATTAAACAGTCCACAGGCAGTTTTGCCGAAGTACCAGCAGGTCTCAATCAGCTTGATGGCTTCTATGGGCATGGCAATAAGTCCAATAAGCATGTTGGTTATAGCCAGAGAGAGAATGAGCAGGTTGGTTGGAGTGTGACGCTTCTTGAAGAGAGAGATGGAGATAACTGACAAAGAAATTATCAGTCTATAATTTTAATGGTAGGTTCACTCAAACAGAGAGACAGAAGAAAAAAAAAATCCAGAAAAATGCATTTAAAAAAAGTTATAAATTGAACTAAGGTTAGTTGAACTCTATGGATGCTCTCTACACATTGATATTTGCACCACAGCTGTGACTGTATTGTGTGTTTAAGAATTGCTGGAATGCTGTATTGATATGCAACATGTTTGTGTGTATATTCTGTTAAAATGTGGGTGACATACAAAAAAAACAACAGATTTATCTGCAGCAACCAGAAAAAGCACTAAAATGATAAATAAACAGAGCGTGTCACTTTTGTAGCATAAACACACATAGACCAGAGTTAACATAAAATGTCCATGAGAGAAAATTTGCTGTGATTGAAGACATTACTATATCCCGTGTTAGAGAAAAAAATCTATAGATAAATGGTAAATAGCGGAGAAGATGAATTGCTACAATGAATCCCAATGTTACAGAAGCTTTGCTCTATAAACAATAAGACCATTATGGAACTAAAGTAAACATCGAATCACAAATGCCATTTTTTATGTTCATTTATATTGAAAACATTTAAAATACTATATATACACAATAGAATGACCTTATCACCATCTGAAATAATATGGTGCAAGGGATACAAAGTTCATTTTAATGTTTAAATCATTATATGATTATTATATTTGAGATGCAAATAGTGGGTGTGAACAATGATTATGTGACTGCATCAACAGCTAAAGCTTATAATTAATAAAAAATGGATAGAAGCTTTTCAAAATGACCTGGTGGTGACCAGCCATGGCACCTAAAATAAAGTGATCAGAATGAACCAGTGCAAGACTACTGTTACAGCAGATCAGATGACCCAGACTTATATTTTAATATTACTTTAGAAATTAATATTAACCCTTAAAGACCTAGAACATTTTTGGGGCACCTGAGGCACCTGTATATTTCTTTGTTTTTTCAGACCTATTCTAGCAGTCAGCATCAATTGTCATATATCATTATAAACATAAGAACTTGAACTTTATGTCTAGCTAATTTAAAATTACAAATTTCCTTTTGTTTTCTCTAAAAATTAGTGAATTTCCAGAATTTTAGGAAAAAACACTACCAACAATTGGGTGTTTTTTACTGTGTACTCAAACAAAAACTCCTGAAGTTTAGATTTTTTTCTTTAAAAATTTGTATTTAGGTGTTTTACACTTCCAAATAAAATTGTCTATATATAACATTCCCCAAGCAAGTTATAGCCAATTATTACAATATTATTTAGGTGCTTTTCAGTGAAAAACAGGCCCATTTCGTTTATTGACAATATAGATCTGTCCAAAAACGTTTCAGGAGTAAAGTCATTGCAGAAACAGTGTTAAATAATAGCAAAACACAGTAAAAAATAATTTACTATTTCATAAATATATTCTTAATCCAAAAGATGAACAATAAACACAAATAGTGTAGAAAGTATAGCACAAGAAAAAATGCACAAACTGTCTTGTGCAACAAAAAAATAAATAAACAATCCAAATTATTCACAAACTACACACAAAATGAGAGAGAAATATACAGAGTGCAACCGAAAAAATAGTACAAATAATCTTTAAAAACTATATAATAATTAGTTACATAATATAACAACCAAATAGATGGATCTGCTGGCTGTAGTCTGCGTCGGAATCTATTTTACCGGGACATCGCCTAGTGACCGAAAACCCACATTCCAGTGCTTTATCCGATATCTACTGTTGTTTCATCCTTGTTTTTGGTTTGTTTTATGTCAAAGGGCTCTGTCGTGAGTATTTCTGTACATTTTCAAAGAATGCTGTCATGCAAATGTGTTATTTTGCGTTTGTTTTCATGCACGCAAGACGCACTTTGCTTTCACTTTGCGTCTGTTCAGATCTGCAAAGAAACATACTAATCGGTGGTTCATAAGACCAAAACCTATGTTTATTGGTTGAATAGATGACAGTTTGAACCAATCGGGGCACAGGGGTGGGACTAAGCATCAACAATCGTTCCTGTTTGGCTCAGAGGACCAAAACGTGTTGATTTCATCTGACGAATCAGTGCTGAGGAAATGTGATGACGTAATCACGCTTACTACGGAGCCTCTGAATATCCAAATGAGACGAATGCGATATCACTGAAAAGAGCAGACTCTGTACTTTACGAGACTTTTTAAAGCATTCAAATTGGATTAGCGGTTCAAAAGTTATTAAACATTTAAGACCAATAGTTATTTTTAGCCGCCGGCGGCTGTCTCGGTCTTTGAGGGTTAAATGGAAGCATTAAATGTAATCTTGATACTTTGATGTAAAATACAATGGGCCTCTATCAAGATAGTCCCGTGGGTTAATCTGTCATTAGTCTTTTTTCAGTTTGTTTACTCGTACTTATGTCAGAAAACGTCAATGATGTGACAACTCAAGAGGCCCAATTATAATTGTTATGATTTATGTTGTGCAATTATTATTGCTGCAGAGACGATCCTCCACAGAACTGTTCATTAAAGGTGTGAAATAAACACACACCTTACTGATGCAACAGCATTGTCAGATTTCCATCATTTTTTTAATGCCCTCCATGTGCATTACTATAAGCCCTCCAAACCCATCAATGCCCATCCATGTGCAGTGAAGCTAAAACTACCACTACATTTATTTGAGGATTATTAGTATCTAAATTATTACAGAAATTAACTATTTATATTACAGCAAAGACATTTGACACTGAATTTCACAGATCACACTGCTAGAACTGTGGAGTCCTGATTTGCCTTAAACAACAGAGGGAAGATCAGGCCCCTGCCTGGAACATGCTACACAACTCCTTGTTCAAGCTCTTGTTCTTTCCAGGCTGGACTTCTGCAACACTCCTTTGGCAGGTCTTTCAATCAGTTCTATCAAACCTCTGCAATAAATCCAGAATACAGCTGCAAAAGTAGTCTTTAAAGGTCCCATATCGTACACATTTCTGGAGGTTTATTTTATTTGTTGATGTCCTTAAGAATATATATTTGCGGTATAAGTGCCAAAATCCATCTCAATATATTTTTACAGCTCCTTTTTTAGGAGCTCTGTCAAAAACAGGTCGATTTTGACCCATCTAATTAATATTCATGAGCCTCTCTTCTGATTGGCCTGTTGTTTTCTGAGTGACGCACAACCAGGCCAATCACAGGTAACTACGGTCATGTATGCTGTAAGCGAGCTCAGAGCAATAGAGAGAGCTGATACTCAACAGGATATTTTAGAATGATCATTAATGTTTTTTCTTTTACAAACACCGAATGCAGTAGGCTACATAACTGTTGCTTTAGTAAAGCCCCTTTCACAATGCGCGCTGATTCTGGAAAATGACGGGAACTGTGTGAACCAAAGCCAGAACCTAAAGGCAGTGTTGTAGTAATGATGCACGTTATCAAGCGACTCTTCACAACGAAAAATAACGTTACGTGCAAAGTGGAATGAAGCAGCGATCATCAGGCAGAGCCAGCTCCTCACTATCAGCGCTGAAGCACAGTTTGTTCAGGTTAGTTTCAGTTTAGTGAAACGTACGCGTCGCATTACATCTCACATCCAAACGTCACATGTCTTTATGGTTTGTGTGTAAAGCAAGCACAGATTCCGGAAAACAACTGTGAATTAACCAAATTAAACAACTCCGGAACAAATCGTGGGACACATTATGCGTGTATTTACCGGAATCGCTGTGTGAAAGAGGCTGAAGTTGACGTGCCGCTGGTCTCTTATATTAACGTTGTTCTGAAGCCTGTGTAATGATCATAGCTTGACATCTATCGACTGAACAGGGTTTTCTCAACTTGTTTTCCTGTTGTTGTTGCTCAATGGAATGGATGCCTTGTTGTCTGGGGGTTTGACAAAAGGAGGGTGGGACGTTGGTTTGTGACTGAAGGCGGTGACTTGAGTCGATCGGACGTCACATCGTTACGGAAGTCACAGCTGCTCGTGAAAATGAACAGCTACTTTAAGCAGGCTGTGTGCAGTTTACTGTGGATTGACTGTTTTGAAACTCATATGGTAGTTACATAGCCCCTAGACCTTAGTTATCATGAAAAAAGCCAGGAAATTTTGATTTTGACGATATGGGACCTTTAAAGAGCAAGAAAAGAGTGCATGTCACACCTCTGTTCATCAATTTGCAGGAGTTACCAATAACTGCTCGCATAAAATTCAAGGCACTGATGTTACAAAACACCCTTTACCTTCATCCAATACTTCAGACTTATGTGCCCCCAGAAGCTTTTAATCAGATTTCAGATACTGAAATGAACCCTAAACATTATATTTAACTGTGACATCTAATCTTGAGGTCACTTTATTCATTACCTTAAATTAACATTAAATCTAAAGTTTTGAAATTCCTTTTTTTTCGTTTCTCGTCTTATTCTTGTTATAATAATATTCAATTTGCTAACATAAGTTAGTCATTTTTACAGCATTTATTAATTTAGATTAATATTAACTAGTACATTTAAAAATATATTTTATAATAAACACTAGTACATATTAACTGTAAAAAATAGCACAAAAAAATCATGATACCTAAAGCAAAAATTGTTAATGGACCTTATTAGGGGCCAAGCCCTAAAAGGGCTGTAGCCCCTATTGTATCTGTATATTACTTAATTATTAGGGGCCAAGCCCAAATGGCTGTAGCGCCTATTGTATCTGTACATTTTCTTTTTAAGGGCCCGAGCCCAGAATGGGTGAAGGCCCTATTGTTCTTCTAAAGATTCTTATTTTTAGGGCCCGAGCCCAAAAGGGCGAAGACCCTATTGTTCTTCTAAGGATTCTTATTTTATATTTTTATTTTTTTAAACCGTTTGGGCACTTATGGGGACCTTAAAATGCTCAAAAACTCCTGAAAATTTGCACACATGTTGGAATCTGCCATCATGCGGACGCCACAGGTTGGGACCCGGGCGTGGTTCAGGGCCTCTACAGCACCCCCTGGAACACTTTTAAAACTTGATGCACTGCACACACATACTTACAAGTATTCATATGAAACTCGGTACACATATAGATCTCACAGAGCCAAACAACTTTTGTACTTATAAACAACTAGTAGAAAATAATCAAGACACAATGTCACCACAACATCACTGCAGTGCCAATTAAACACAATAGTAATCCAATTAAGAGATCATTATTCATTCAAAGCTGTGTAACGTGATAATTTGATGTAAATAAAATGCTTTTGCAAATTACACTTCAGGCATCTCACAGGGTCTCATGGGTGGAAATGTCCCTGTCTCTCACACACACACACACACACACACCTTTTGTTGTTTTATCAAGAAATCAATTACAGTCAACTCTGAAGTGCTATTATGGACATCAAGGCTTGTTATTTCTTAAATGTGCACCTGAGGGTGCTGTTAACACATATGCTACATGCAGAGATGAACAGACCAGTGAATTAAGATTTTTTTGGAATAATTTATTACATCAATTAATCAATCAACTAATCCAAAATCATATGAAGTACAACATTTAATTTAGAAAAAAGAAAAGTATGTTATAGTTATGTCCACCCCTACTTGAGAGGTGTGATGGTACTTATTCCACGTAAGATAAAAAACAGAGGAATAATAACTGAAAAAGTACAAAAAAAAAAAGGGACGAGTTTTAGCTGCTAAGCCTATCTGGATAATAAGACAATTGATTAGAAAAAAATTGGTTTGCATTAATGTTAGCATTGTTTGGAAAAACATGAAAAACTACAGCCATGATCCATAAGGTAATGTTTAGCAGAACCAGTATAACATTAATTTATTATTTTTGTATCAGATAAAAAAAGTTAAACTCTGTGGTGTGCTGTAATCTATTTAAATTATTCACTTTGATGAACCACCATGATAATACGTTTGATATTCCATGAAACCAACTTCAAAATATTACAAATATATGTAGTGTAAATAACAAGGATGAACTATTATAATGATCTAATGAATGAATGATGACTTTATAACAATGGCATTTCATGTGAAATTGAGGTAGTGATGACTTCACCAGTAGAATTACAATCAATGTTCTGTTAAAATATTGACCAGAGACGTTGCTGGCTGAAATATTTTCAGAGTTAAGATGTTTAACTGTGTTTTTAAAGCAGGGGTAAAATAAAGCATAGACCATAGGATTCAGACCTGAGTTCATATACACAACCCATGTCAAAAGATTTATGATTGTGGAAGACATTACTGATACTGTATAGTACGGAATCCAGCAAAGCAGATAAACTGCCACAATGATTCCTAATGTCAAAGCAGCTTTGGTCTCAGATTTCCTCCTCACTGATCTTTCCATTTCACATTTATAACTTTATAACCTTATAACTTTCACTTGCTGATGTACCACACAGAAAATCCTCATATTTAAAGTTATGATCAGGGTACAAGGACACACAGAGGACAAAATCATATCAGTGACTCTCCAGCCAAAACTCAATATAACAGAACAGTCGTGAGTGGGGTGGGAATCTTCAGGCACTTCACGATCCGATCCGATATCGATTCTGGGAGTCACGATCCGATTCCAAAACGATTCTTGAACTACATTTTTTCCCCAATGAATTCTTCTGCTGTGCAAATATAACTTTATAATTTTAAAAACATGTAAAATTGCAGTTTCTAAGCTTTTTGTTTAGTTGAAATCTCTGTAAAAGTAGTTGTGTCAATCTTCACTGGTTTCAAGATTCAATTTAATTTAATTACTGTTTTCATTATCAACTTAATATCACGATGCTCACATTCTTAGTTTTCAATAGTACTTCACATGGCTACATTTTCCTATATGTTTTAGATCAAATTTATTTCGTACCAATTTTACTTTATTTTTTTAAATATATAAGCAAAGTACTTTTTAAAACAATTACACAAAGCGCACGCGAAAGTCTGTCAGTGCATATAATAGTACTGCATTCCAGAGGGAATCGGAACATTTGTAAGTCCACCATGAGTGTTTTAAAAACACGTTTTAGCGGATCCCTACTAGTCTCAAAAACTACAAATGGCGACACGTCGACGTCACTTCCCTGGTTTGAAAAAAGCACGTAAAAGTCCTCCTACAAGTTGACATGCACACAGATGTAGTAGGAGGACTTTTACGTACTTTTTTCAAACCAGGGAAGTGACGTCGACTTGTAGTTTCTGAGACTAGTAGTTCTCGGGTAAAACATGTTTTTAAAACACTCATGGTGGACTTACAAATGTTCCGATGCAGCGTTTTGTGAGTACATAACCTATTTACACTACTGTACAAGTTTGGTAAGATTACTTGCACGTTTAGTGGTGCAATTTACGAGATACATTACATGTACCAATCACTCCTGTAACAAGCAATTAGAAAAACTCTAATATCTCCATAAATGTTCGACTAAGGTAAAAAAAAAACTCCGGATGGGGTATTTAGATGGGCTTTGGAGTGCATAGCAATGAAGTCAATTCTACTCCGAACCATCCCTTCAAGTAAAACACGTCGGGTGGAACAAAGCACACAATGTCAAGCAGTGCGCACAAGTCTCACAGTGCAAATGCTGTGCAATGAAGTCGGCAACGTCTCTTGCGCGCACACGTGCCATATGCGGGGGAAAAAAAACAAGCTCGGAATCGATTCAGAATCGTTGAAGGGAGAATCGCGATGCATCGGAGAATCGATTTTTTCTCCCACCCCTAGTCGTGAGATGGAGATTATCACCAGCAGGTTCAGAAACACAGTCCATGCTGACAGCAATGAAAAAAAACAAAACATAGAGGATATTGTATTCATGACTAACACATTCATGACATTACTTAAGAAAATGTTACAAACAAAGAGTAGAGACAGTAAAATGTACTTGAAACTGAGTATTCCATAAATAATCTTTACTTGAAAACTTTTAATTCGAGAAACCAAGAATTAACTTTGGCCTTGAAAACATGTTCTACAACCCAGACAAAAAGTATGGAATCACCACACTTAGATGTTGTTCATCAATTTTTTTTTTTTTTTTTTACTTCATAGCAAATAAACAAATCACAGATATGACACAAAACTATTTTTGTTTATTAATTCAACATTATGGTAATGTGAAACATACCTCAAACGAATGAGATTAAGCAGTTGTAAATAATGGAAAATTATGTTCCATAATAAGTACAGGAAAAAAGTATGGAATCATTCAATGTTGAGGAAAAAATTATGGAATCATTAACCAAAAACACAAAAAGTACTTTGTTGCTCCTCTAGTATTTATGATGGCCTGAATTCTTTAGGGCGTGGACTTCACTAATGAAAAACAATATTCTTCATCAAGCTGGTGCCAACTTTCTTGACTAGCGGTTGACAGATCAGCTTTCGCAAGATAGAACCTTGTCATGGATCAGTTTTTCAATTTCCACAATACATTTTCAATTTGACTATTTGCTGGCCATGTCATTGGGTTGATGTGCCTTACCTGAAGAAAAGAGTTAACACTCTTTGCTCTGTGGCAGGGTGCATTATCAAAGTAAGATCATTACCAAACTTCTTTTCTATTGATTGAATGAGAAAAGTGTCCAACGTTTCAATGTAAAACTGTGAATTGACTGTTGAGGTAAGGATAGTAATTTTCCGTGGTCTTTTACCTGACATGCAACCCCATATTAGAAATGATTTGGAAAATTTGATAGTTTTCTTCATGCAGTCATCTTTATATATTTCTTTAGAGTGGCACAAGAGAAGAGATCCAGCATTAACTGCTTGTCCATTGCAGATTTGTGATTCATCACTGACTATCACTTTTATCCAATCATCCACATTCCATGACTACTTCTCTTTAGCCACTATAATCTTGTTTTAATGTTGGTTTTCATTTGGCCTTTCTATATGTAAATCTCAACTCATTCAGCCGGTTTCTTACAGTTATGTTATACTCATCGACTACTGTTTCCGCCCATTTGTTCTTCATTTGTTTCATTGTTTTCTATTTTTAAGGCAATTTTCTATCTTGATGCTTAGATATCTTCCTTGATCTGCCTGTTTGTTTTCGTTCTATAATCTTTCCATTTTGTTTATACTTACATCAAATTTTAAAAAACAATTTCCAACTTAGATCCAACTTCTTTTGCCCCAATCCATGATGGATTTCCATCTTGAAGGAGTTTTATAATCCTTTCCATCATTTCAACTGACAGCTTTCTTGTTGGGGGACATGTTTCTTTACAATTAGCCAAATTCAACAGCTCGTTAAGGTCTGTAAGCACTCTTTTAACTGCTGGCTAATCAGCATTTTAGATATGTTTAGATATTTATTTCAGAAATAAAAAAACTACAAGCTGATTCCATATTTTTTTCCACAACATTGAATGATTCCATAATTTTTTCCTCTACTTGATATGGAAAATAATTTTCCATTAATTAAAAGTGCTTCATCTCATGTTTGTTTCACATATCCACAATGTTGAATTAACAAACAAAAATAGTTTTGTTTCATATCTGTGATTTGTTTATTTTCTATGAAGTAAACAAAATGGGTGAGCAACATCTAAGTGTGGTGATTCCATACTTTTTGCCAGGGGTTGTATTCAGTTTACTGGCAATTACTAACTCTAAACTCTAGCTTTTGTCAAAAACCCCCTAATTAACATTGTTGTGTGTGTGTGTGTTTTTATGTAACAGGCATTCCCTACATTATGGGACTAAATGTCCACAAACCAATATCAGTAAAGTTTGACCTTGTGGGGACATTTCTTTGGTCCGCACGAGACAAACAACAAATCATACAGATTAATTTTTTTATATTTTTTATTTTGTCTTATAATTTATATTTACATACAAATTGTTTGAATATGTAAAAAATGCAGAAATGTTTGTGTGCGGGATAGGGTTATAGTAAATGGATAGAAAATACAGTTTGCACAGAATAAAAATGATTGCATCTATGGAATGTCCCCATAAAACACAATAGTAATTTGATTTATCTCAGATTTCCTCTTCACTGAACCTTCCACTAAACATTTACCACTCTTTATCAGAGAGTTTATAACTTTCACTTGCCATTGTACAACATAAAATGCCTTTAAATATAAAGCTATGATCAGTTGTGTGTGGTTCAGGTGCCACACAGAAAAAAATCTAATAAATCAGACAAATTAAAGAAAAAGGGGAACCGTTTTACTGGGTGATGTTTTTTTTTTTTTTTTGGCTGGAATATTACTAATGTGGAGGGCCTTCGTTTAATTTTACTAACATACATAAATTAACCTATGTGTTTATCACATATGAGCATTGTCTTATTTTCCAAATATATTTGTCTTGAGGCTGAAATGTAAAACTGCACATTTTGAATAAGTTTTCTAAAATTCAGCGGAAAAACAGCATTCATGAATGATAATTTGTAAAAATGTCCATCAGAGAGGATGCTGGCTGAAATATTTTAAGAGATAGGATGAGTTTAACTGATTTTCTAAACCAAGGGTAAAATAAAGCATAGATAAGAGGATTCAGGCTTGAGTTAATAAAGAAGACCCAAATTAAATAATTCACCATTATAGAAGACAGGATTGTATTCCCTGCAAATGAGAAAATGTAGAGAGGTAACCAACAGACAAGATGAACTGCCACAATGATTCCTAATGTGAGAGCAGCTTTACTCTCAGATTTCCTCCTCACTGAAGTTTCCATTACACTTTTACCACTCTTCATCAGAGAGTTTATAACATTAACTTGCTGATGTACAACATAAAATATCTTCAAATATAAAGCTATGATCAGGGTGGAAGGAATAAGCAAGGACACAAACAGATCAACGAGCATCCATGTAAAACCTATAATGACAAAACACTCTCCATAACACGCACCTATTTTGTCTGAAGTGTCAAAATGTCCATTACTGCTTGAAAGAGCTGTGATATAAGCTGAAGAGCAAAACCAGCAGAGACAGATGCTCATTAAGGTTTTGGTTTTGGTTATTTTCTGTGGGTACAGTAAAGGGTGACACAAAGCCACATAACGATCCACAGCAATCAAAACTAAACTACCGAGAGATGCTGACACAATCAGACCGAGGGTAAAAGAAAACAGCGCACAGGCAGTTTTACCAAAGTACCAGCACGTCTCAATCAATTTAATTGCCTCTAGGGGCATGGCAATAAGTCCAATAGACAGGTCAGCCACAGCCAGAGAGAGAATGATCAGGTTGGTTGGAGTGTGAAGCTTCTTGAAGTGAGAGATGGAGATGATCACCAGCAGGTTCAGAAACACAGTCCATGCTGACAGCAATGAAAAAAACACACACATGATGTTGTACTCATGCCTGGAGCGTTTTCTTTTGATACATGATGAGTTGATTGCAGGAAAGCAGAATTGAGTCTCATGATCCTCTGTCTCATAGGCCATGAGTGAGTCTCCTGTTTGAAGGCTGTTCTGCTCTCCTTACTGTCCTTTCATTTATACATTGTCTGGATCAGACTGGACCACCCATCTACCGCCCACTCTGATGCTGCAGAAGGAAACTAATTTTATCAAACATTTATTAATGCATCCTAGATAAATTAAACATTTAACTTTATTAAATCAATAAATAAAAATGTCTTCTGTTTGCCCTTTTTTCTGTAGAACTGTAAATAAATAAATAAACAAACAAACATTTTGAACAGGACGTTGTTTACTCTCCTTATTTATGCTGCTCATAAGAGTAATTAGTTAATTCAAGAGTATTTTTCTTAAATGGATCTCTGATAAACAGGCAACAGTATCAGAGTGGCATTAAGTCATTTTGGATTTTCTTTCACTGGAATAAATTATCTACTGGTCAAAAGGGAAACTGGCCATGTTTTATCAGACATACTCTTTTTTTAAAGGAATTCACCTTTTTGCAAAGCCTTGACAGGTCATCATGAACCCTAATTTTGTGTGTGTGAGAGAGAGTGATATATATATATATATATGCTAAATGTGTTTTTGTGCTATAATTTGGCTGGTTTCAGCATCTAATGAACAAATAAATGACACTATAGCCAACAGTGTGTGGCTGCAAGTCCCTGTCTTAATTTATAAAGGCTAATTAATTGGCAAACTAAACAAGTGACTCTTTATGAATGAATCACTGAATCATTGGCTCATTCAAATAGTTAAAAAATTCAGGAACAAAACATTGAGACACAAATATTTTGTTCTGGCTTTGGGCCCAAGACCCTGTAATTGTGAACACTTACTGTAAGTGTTCTTTTGGTCCTATCAAGGTGCCCTCGGACAGCGTTTTGTATTGAGGTGGACATAAGCTATATTTAATAATATTTTGACTAAAACTTTTGTTATTCTTTAGGTTACTTTCCAAAACATTTTGTACAGTCTGAATTAGGATTGTAACTCTATGAGATTTTCATGGTATGATAAATAACACGGTTTTACGGTTTCATTGTATATACTAAACAATATTTTTTATCAGTAACAATGACTCTTAAAAGAATAAGAACAGGTTATTTGAGTTAAGTATTAAAATCCTTGATCGAAACTAACTTGAAACAATTTTAATGAAGTCTCCCTTCTTAAAAAAATAAACAAACCAATAAATAAAATTAAGAATAAAAAATAATATTAAGATAAAAGCTAACAACTTTTATTTTGGAAAAGTGATGCACAACAGAGGTATACTAAGTTAAAACATTTTTCTTTAAAAATAATGTTTAGATTAATTGTTATAAAAAAATATTTTTATTGCTGTCATCATTACATTAAAGTACAATGTATAATGCTAATACATTTCTGTCATAGCATCAAATTAAACGCAGTGCAGTGTTTTTATCAATTTATGTTTTTCTCAAATAAACTAGGAAATATTTTGGGTTTTTTCTCTTAAAGCAGCTCTCAAGATGTTTATGTAGATGCTGAAAACATACAGACAAAAGCAGATTGTTTATATAGCAGTCTCTTTGCACTTTAATATTCACAGACACATATCTACTTGTAATTTATTCAATATTTGATTGTACGTTGTACGTGACATCCTCGTTATACTGTAAATTCCATGTTCAAGACTGCACCAGGATTCCCGCTACATCACGGAAATGCATACGGCCTTAACTTATAACTTGTTATAAATGCGATGTACCTTTATCTGCACGGATGGATGATGTCCGCAAATATGATCAAACATGTTAGATTCACATTTTTGCAAATTGGATCCATCCTCAAGTACAATCTCTACATAATACTGACTCAACATAAAAAAAAAAATGAAAGACACATTCTCATTAAAACTTTATTTTATTAAGCAATTTCATGAAGTGCCATACTTACGCTTAAAGATATCACTTTCAGAAAAAAAAAGGTACAAAAGCTGTCACTGGGGGTGATGACTTCTCAAAAAGTATTAAAATATGTGGTGCTAATATGTACTATTAAGGTAAAATATATACAGTAACTTTTAGAGCTAGGAAACTGATTAAAGGTACAAAGGTGCACTTAAAAGCTGTCACTGGGGCGATGACTTTTTAAACAGTACTAATATTAGTATTAAAACATTTAGGTACTTAGTGTACCATTAAGGTAAAAAAAACAACATACATATATACATTAGGGGTGTCAAAATTAATCGTTTTTACGATGCATCGCGATGCAGACAAGGACGATTCGGTATCGGTTCAGTAATAGACCATAACCGGTTATAACGGACTCAGTCCAGTGCCAGAAAACGCGACCCAGGGGGCTTGTATGATTTTCCGGGAGGGGGGTTGGGCTAACGAGGGGAGTACTCCACATGAATAAAACAAGTCTTCAGATTTTAACTGAAAGGATTATTGCCACTTTCTTTACACACTTTAACATTTAACGAACTAACAAACATCAGTGTGCATTTAACAAATGTCTTTTTTTGTTAGTAATTCATTTAAAGGACTGAAACATTATTTTTATTTGGTTGAAAAGACTGGCTAAAAGCACTGAGCGCGTCTATCTGGCTCAGCACCGTTTTACCGTTTAGGCTATATTTAATATAATGTTTTGTTGATATTGTGAGTGCGCACATAAATAATAATAGTAGACCTTTTGCAGTTTTGAATGATGCCTTTTTATAACAAAAATGGTGTATTTTAGGTTTCCGCTGTTATTAAGAAAAAATGCAAGTGATCGCGTTTGAGCTTCCATGTCAGCTGCAAAGCCCGCTTTCGCTTTCACTCTCCGCAAAAACGATTGGATATGCTCTAACCGCGCACATTTATCTAGGTTAAATGTTTAAATTAATATTCTGAAATGCATCAAGTGTTTTATGTCTATAGATTTTATTTAATGCAAGTCGTGTTGATTTGAGAAGGCTAAATTTATCAAACATGCTCAACTCATTGCTGCTGGCCGCTTGTTCGTTAGGTTAGGTTAAAAAGACTAAAGCTTGAATTTAACAAACATAAAATGTTCCAAACATATTTCTAAATTAACTTAAAAAGGAAACAAAACAAAATCTAGCCACTTTGCCTTTAGAATCCAAAACTGAACTACTTTAATGGCTGCAACACGAACTCTGTTCTGATAAATTGTCGGACAAGAACGGGGCTCGGGTCTGAGATTCTCAGGCTGGGCTCGTGCAGGACTCTATTCGTTCCCTCGTTTCAATTAAATAAGATCTGAGCGGTACCTCTCGGTTGAAATTGTATTTGTTTAGTTTTCGCGTTTAAAATGACTATAGCGGCAGCTTTTATAGCAAAAGATATACGGCCCTTTTCTGTCGTGGAAAACCCCGACCACCTGTTAAATACACTGGAGCCGCGATATAAGCTTCCCTCACGCTGACACTTTTCAGAAAAGAACTCTAGAACGAAACCAAAGCCCAGGTATTTACTTTTGTGTATTTGTTCTAAATGTTGCTGTTGTCTTCTGTGCCCAGACTTTAGTTTTGTTTGATACATTCAAGAAGTGTTTTTTCTTTGAGAAGGTAAAATTAAAGTTTCAGTTCATATATCTGACTGTTTGTATTTATTAACACAATTGTATATATTTGAAGTAAAATTGAAAAATTAGTATGTTTTATTCCTTAATTTAATGTACTGTAGAGTACAGTACAAGACAACAAACAACAACAAAAATAATCATTCTGCCCAACAACCTGTGTTTGGTCTGGGACAGGCCAAAGAACCTCTTCAGCATCACAGGCTAAATTAGCCCTGGCCAGGCAGCAGGGGTCAAATCCTCTTGCATGCCTGATCCAACCCTGGCACTCATCAACTAAAATATATGAGACTGCTTCTCTTCTTGCCCTTGCCCTTCTTTTGTCTTTTCCACATTGTCGTCATTGTCCTCCTTCTTCTCCTCCTCTTCCTCTTTCACCTCTTACTCTTCCTCATCAAAATTACACATTACTGTATGTGGGATATTGATTGAAAAAGACTGGATAGGATGCACAGTTACACTTATACAAGTGGTCTGACAAAAAAATCTAATCAAATAAAAACGCATTACAACGTCATTGTGAAATAGAAAAGAAAAATAAATTTGAAGTAAAATTGAAAAATGAGTATGCAGTGCATCGTCAATGCATCGTGATGCATCGAGATATTGTATTGAACCGAATCGATGACATGATAATCGTAATCGAACCGAACCGTAAGACCACTGTAGGTTCACACCCCTAATATACATATACATATATATATATATATATATATATATATATATATATATATAAATATATACACACACACAGTAACCTGTAGGGGTAAGAAACCTACGAAAGGCACAAAGGTGTACTTTTTGAAAATCCTTCTGCCCCAGAGACCAGTTTTATGCCTTTTTTCTGAGTGTACCTGTAATCCCCAAGGTTAGTGTAAATCTATGGGTGCTATATATACTCATCTAGTGTACTGTAATTATATAGCGTACTTCATGTACAGAACTTTCATTTGTCAGAGACATGGGGGAAAAAACAGGTTTATTTGTTGCAACCTGAAAAAGCACTAAAAAACAGAGCCTAAGAGCCTACCACTTACATTATGAGGAATTTGCAATATCACAATTATGGATGATTTAAAATTCTAATTGGCGAAGAAAAAAAAAAAAATCATTCATTAATGGTAATCTGTAAAAATGTCCACCAGAGAGGATGCTACCTGAAATATTCTCAGAGATAGGATATGTTTAAGTGACTTTCTGAACCAGGGGTAAAATAAAGCATAGATAACAGGATTCAGACCTGAGTTAACATACATTGTCCATGTTAGAAAATTTGCTGTGGTGGAAGGGATTACTGCATCTCCTGTTAGAGAAAAAATATAGATTGGTACATAGCAGAGAAGATGAATCACCACGATGATTCCTAATGTAAGTGCAGCTTTACTCTCTGATTTCCTCCTCACTGAACCACCCAAAACACACTTTCCACCCTTCATTTGAGAGTTTATAACTTTCACTTGTCATTGTGCGACACAAAAAATCCTAGGGCTGGGCGATTTGGCCTAAAATCAAAATCTCGATTAATTGAACATTTTAACCCGATTACGATTAATGAACGATTATTTTATTCATTAATAAAATTATATTTAATTATATTTAAATAATATTTATTTTTTTTGCCCTCATAGTTCACTGACAAGTTTTGTACAGTAAATATGCACACATATTACAAGTGAGAGATTTTTGAATGAAGGGTGCACACACTATCTATGATTATTTATTGAACATCAGTGTTGAACAACTGAAATTAAAGCACACATTGCTTAAAACGAAAAGTCACATTTTTCTTAAATTAGTGAAAATAAATAACTTGCACTTTTGGAAACAAAATAAATTATTTATAAAATAATAATAAATATTAAAAGTAGAAAATAAGCAGTATCTCTTCTAAATAAAATTACTCTTGTATATCCTGTAAATACTTTTTACTGTATAAATACTGCTTAAGCTCTCCATCGACATGTCGGAGGAATAACGTAACGTAACGGAGCAGGGTCACCTGACTCCACACGCAGTAATGTTTTTAAAGGGAAAGTAATTGAAATAATTGACCTGGAAAAATTTGATCGATTATAGGTTCTGAATGTCGATTTCGATTACTTTTCGATTAATCGCCCAGCCCTAAAAAATCCTTAAATATAAAGTTAAGTTCAGGATGAAAGGACACAGGAAAGTAAAGAAGAAATCAGTGACTCTCCAGGCAAAATGAATCATAAAGCTGCACTCTCCATAACACACATCTGTTCTGTGTGAGGAGTCGAAATAGCCATTACTGATTACAAGTGTAGTGTTATAGAAGGAGGAACAAAACCAGCTGAGAATAATGCTCACTAAACTTTTAGTCATTGTTACTTTCTGTGGATACATTAAAGGGTGACTCACAGCCACATACCGATCAGCAGCAATAAAGATTAAATTACTGAGAGATGCTGAGAGAACTAGTCCGAGGATAATAATAAACAGGCCACAGAAAGCTTTTCCAAAGTACCAGCACGTCTCAATCAACTTAATGGCCTCCACAGGAATTACAATAAGTCCAACAAGCATGTCAGCCACAGCCAGAGAGAGAATGAGCAGGTTGGTTGGAGTGTGAAGCTTCTTGAAGTGAGAGATGGAGATGATCACCAGCAAATTCAGAAACACAGTCCATCCCGACATCAATGAAAAAAACACATACATGATATTGTATTCATGCCTGGAGCGTTTTTCCTTGATACATGATGAGTTGATGTCAGGAAAGCAGTATTGAGTCTCAAAATCCTCTGTCTCGTAGGCCACAAGTAGGCCTAAGTCTCTTTCTGTTAGGAGTTTGTTGTGCTCTCCTTACTGTCCTTTCATTTACAGCGTCTGGATCACACTGACCAACCCATCTACCACCCACTAAGATGCTGAACAATGACATAATTATCTTTTTTAGTAGTTCCAGAGAATTGCTGTCGCCATCAACACAATACACAGTCAGCAGCGGGGCCTTACGAATTGACAGCCATGTTATGACACTAATATTTGACATCCATTTGTACACATTTATAGAATATACATATAACAGCCTATATAGAGAGCTGCCTTGCAAGACAGTTTGACAATAATAACTTTGCTTAGCTCATAGAACAATAATTAAAGTTCCCATATTGTACACATTTCTGGAGGTTTATTTTAGTTATTGATGTCCTTAAGAATATATATTTGCGGTATACTTGCCAAAATCCATCTCAAAATATTTTTACAGCTCCTTTTTTAAGGAGCTCTGTCAAGAACAGGTCGATTTTTGCCCGTCTAATTAAAATTCATGAGCCTCTCTTCTGATTGGCCTGTTGTTTTCTGAGTGACGCACAGCCAGGCCAACCACAAGTAACTACGGTCATGTATGCTGTTAGCCTAGCCCAGAGCCATAGAGAGAGCCTAGCCTGCTGATACTCAACAGGATATTTCAGAATAATCATTAATGTTTTTTTCTTTTTCAAACACCGAATGCAGTAAGCTACGTAATCTTTGATTTAGTAAAGCCCCTTTCACAATGCCCGCTGATTCCGGAAAATTACGGGAACGAGCGCTGTGTTAACAAAAGCCAGAAACAAAAGCCATAAAGGCAGTGTTGCAGTGACGAAAAATGCGTGCAAAGTGGAAAGCAGCAGCGATCAGGGAGGTCCTCACTATCAGTGCTGAAGCAGATTGTTCGTCAGGTTAGTTTCAGTTTAGCATCTAAATGTCACGTCTTTACGAGTTGTGTGTAACGTTAAAGCACGCACAGATTCCCGGAAAACAACTGTGAATGAACCAAATTAAACAATTCCTGAACAAATCATGGGACACTATCCGTGTATTTTCCAGAATGGCTGTGGGAAAGAGGCTGAAGTTGACGTGCCAGTGGTCTTTTATATTAACATTGTTCGGAAGCTTGTGCAATTATGTAGTTTCCTGACATCCATTGACTGAACAGCATTTTCTCTGCTTATAGCAATAAAATGGACGCAATGTTGTCAGTGGTTACACAAAAGGAGGGTGGGAAAAAAAAGTTTTCATGTTTAAATCTTTATAGTTGAGATGCAGTCACACAATAATTTGTCATAACTACTATTTTTCATGAACTGATGATTAAAAAACCTTTAAAATGACATGATGGTGATCAGATAAAATATACATAGGTATAGATATGAACCACAGACCAACTTTAGACCAACCACAAGACTTTTGTTCCTGTAATAAACCCCTAATATTTCAACAAATCTCTGATCAGATGTCAATAATCACTTGTGCGTATCATGTGCTTTACCCACATAGCTATACATGTCCCAGGTAAACAGCTGGTCATAGCCAGAATGAACCAGAGCACATTGTTCAACATTTGTTACAACAGGTCAGACAATCAGACCACTTTAATGAAGGAAATTAATATCAAATTGATGAAACGTTATTTTGATTCTATAATAAAATACAATGGGCTCTGCAAGTGGCAGTGCGGGAAGGCCTCTATTAAGGTAGTCCCATAGGTTGATCTGTTTTTTTTTTTTACAAGTGTCAGAAAAGAGACCCAATTATAATTATGATTTATTTTCTACATGTACTGTTGCTGTGGTGATGATCCTCTATGGAACTGTTCATTAAAGGTGTGAAATAAACGCACACACTACACTGATGCAACAGCGCTGTGACATTTCAAACACTTTTTTGGCCCTCTCCATGAGCATTACAGTAAGCCAAACAAGTCCATTAGGCCCATATGCAGTGCAGCTAAAACAACAAATAAATTATGCCATTTTATGCAATTACTGATTTCCATCAGGATTAATATTATTTAGTAATATTATTATTACAATTATTCAATATTACTCAATACTGAACTATTTTACAGCAAAGAAGTTTAAAATGTCAGTATTTTGCATAAAGTAAAACAGTCTGGCTGTCACTAGGTGCATTTCCATTACAGATTTGCAAAAAACTTTTGCGAAAAAAATAATCATCATGAAAAGACAGATGCAGCTCATTTAGGTGACTGACATTGCATCTCTTAAGTTTGCTCTGCATTAAATAAAATGATTTACAGCAAATAAACTTTATAGACTAAATAAAACATATTTACCACATAAATGCAAGTCAGCGGCACTGAGAACTACTCCTGAAGAAAATGCAAAATATCCGCACTCATTACAACCCCTGTTGTTGCGTAACTATCCTGTCCCAGGAGCTGGGTAACACAAAAACTATAAAGCTAAAATATTTGGGTTAATAAAATTACCATGTTTTTTTGAGGACATGTGAACACTATAAAAGCAACTGATGCAATCAAGTTGGTCCACCAATGTAACTGTGCGAATACTCCGTACCTATCACTATTTACACATTATCATTAATGAAGTTCTCTGCACAACAAATCTCTTATTTACATTGCGTCTATACTGATGAGATGATTTCTGCTGAACGCAACTGTTTTGCTGTTGCATTCAAGAAATCAAAAAAATATCTGTGATTGGCTACATTACTCAAACCTACAAAAACAGGCAGAAATAGAAACCGATCTCCAGAGTGTGAACCATAACGCACTGGATAGTTTGCCAAATATGCAATTAAATGCTATTATTTCAACTGAGAACTGGGCCTGCTCTGTAGGATGAACAAATGCCTCCTGTAGCGAATCGACGCATATTTGTAAGAGTAATATCCATATTTAAAATGTAATAATCACTTTAATCTAGCTTGCATTAACAGTCATACACAAAAGCTATCCAGGGTTGGATGACGTACGATGTCGGCATCCTAGGATCATTTTTATTATAACTCCAATTGGATTTGTCTGAAAGGAGGAAGTCATATACACCTAGGATGCCTTGAGTGTGAGTAAATAATGGGCTTATTTACATTTTGGGGTGAACTAACTCTTTAAAGATCTGTCCGACACAGACATGGACAGTTTTTTTTTTTTTTTTTCTGAGACAAACCTACTAATACAATTTTGGACGACTAACAGGGAATTGACTACTGGGGGCAGCCCTAATATTTATACCTCTCATAAAAACATACATGGCACATAATTCCTTCCAATTTCTGAACCAGCTTCTTATTTTGATGCTACTGTGAATGATTCCCATTTTCCTTGGTTGTCATAGGGTTTGATTGGGTTGATCATTATCACTGTTCTTACATAGTCCTTAATTTCCTTAGCTTTTTGTCTGTCATTGTCTGTGTATTATTTACTGAGCTGTCATGATTTACATGGCCCATTGAATTAACTTTGTTTGTGGATGTTCACCTTTTCTCTTCAATAAAGCTGCAATTTGATCTACACCTATACTCTCCTTGCAAAATGTGACAAAATGTCTTTAACATTGTGCTCTGTGCCACTGTTTTGGCAAAGCAATAAAAATACAAATGAATGTATAAAATGCCTTTGTGTTTTTTTTTTTTTCAATCATACAAATACAGTTTTTTTTCAGTAACACTGAAGGTGTCCTTGTTACACATTATAATAACATAATAACAATTCATTATGCATAATTACATGAAAGTAACCCTAAATCAAACCCTAATCCTAACCCTAACCATACAGTAAGTACATGTAGTTATATTACTCAGTACTTAACATCTTTGGCATATTTTAGCATACCTGAATTTAAGCCTCTGTGGTCAACAAACGTGCCGGCGTGTTTTGTGGTGGTTTCTCTGATAAACCCAAAACTAATTTCAATTACTCCGTCATTTCTGATCGTACAGATAAGAACATCAATCGAATCTGTAAAGGGTCTACTTCTATTTGTATATACTCATAACAAAAAAGCCTAAAGCCAGAGGAATGTCAGCGGGCATTGCCGCCACGGGAACGTCAGCGGGCACCGCTACCAGAGGAATGTCAGCGGGCATTGCCGCCACGGGAACGTCAGCGGGCACCGCCGCCAGAGGAACGTCTGCGGGCATCGCCGCCAGAGGAACGTCAGCAGGCATCGCCGCCACAGGAACGTCAGCAGGCACCGCCGCCAGAGGAACGTCTGCGGGCATTGCCGCCAGAGGAACGTCAGCAGGCATCGCCACCACGGGAACGTCTGCGGGCACCGCCGCCAGAGAAGTGTAAACGGACGCCATCCATTCGGGCACAGCATGAGCGGACGCCGCCGCATCGGGCACAGAGTGAGCGGGGGCCGCCGCTTCGGGCACAGAGTGAGCAGTCGCCGCAGCATCAGTAACAGAGTTAGCGGTCACCGCCGCGTCAGGCACAGACTGAGCGGACGCCGCCGCAGGCGACCCGCAGCCCAGAGTCATGACAACGATGCCAGGATTTTTTTTTTTAAGTTTAATTTTTGACATTTTTGCCTTTATTCTGATAGGACAGGTCAGTAATGACAGGAAGCAAAGTGGGAAAGAGATAGTGGTGGGATGAGGAAAGGTCCTGGAGTTGGGATTCGAACACGGGACACCTGGAGCACAACAGCGCTGCATGTCGGTGCATGTTTTGATGTTCTAAAAAACTTTGCAACATAAAAGTAATAGACTTTACGCTGTAACACTGAATGATAGTCTAAGAATGTTTAGACAACATGTATTGTATAATACATACAAAGCATACTTGTGTTTATGACTATGAGATCATATTTATTTATTTTATCATTTAACAATCGGATCTAAAGTGTTTATACTGAGTGCATATTTAGACATCTCTGTGGTTAGATCAGGGTGCTCAATGTGTCTTTGACCTTAGTTATGTACGTTTTGATTATACTGTGTTGTAAATAAAATACAAATATTTTAAAACTCCATTCTTTGAATATTGATGCATTTACCTTTAAAATGTACATAAATGCAAAAATAAAACAAAAAAGTAAATTTTAAGGTTCCTATAACAGGACATTTAGTATCTGAAATTGGATTTGATTCATTCAGATTAAAAATCAATGAAATAAAACTTATAACCAAAACTGACTATCAGTGTGTGAACGTTAAAAATAATCTCCATTGTATTAACATCTACTTTATAAACTAAAGCAAAAGAACTATAAATTAGTTTGTGCTTAAAAGTCCAATAAATAAATAAAACACTTAAATCAACCTATAGAAATATGCATGAGAGAGGATGCTGGCTCCAATATTTTAAGCACTAAGATGTTTTACTTTTACTTATTTTCTGTTAGTACAGTAAAGGGTGACATACAGCAATACAGGTCCTTTTCAAAAAATTAGCATATTGTGATAAAGTTCATTATTTTCTGTAATGTACTGATAAACATTAGACTTTCATATATTTTAGATTCATTACACACAACTGAAGTAGTTCAAGCCTTTTGTTGTTTTAATATTGATGATTTTGGCATACAGCTCATGAAAACCCAAAAAACCCTTCAAATAATTATGCTCAGTTATGCACTCAATACTTGGTCGGGAATCCTTTTGCAGAAATGACTGCTTCAATGCGGCGTGGCATGGAGGCAATCAGCCTGTGGCACTGCTGAGGTGTTATGGAGGCCCAGGATGCTTCGATAGCGGCCTTAAGCTCATCCAGAGTGTTGGGTCTTGTGTCTCTCAACTTTCTCTTCACAATATCCCACAGATTCTCTATGGGGTTCAGGTCAGGAGAGTTGGCAGACCAATTGAGCACAGTAATACCATGGTCAGTAAACCATTTACCAGTGGTTTTGGCACTGTGAGCAGGTGCCAGGTCGTGCTGAAAAATGAAATCATCTCCATAAAGCTTTTCAGCAGATGGAAGCATGAAGTGCTCCAAAATCTCCTGATAGCTAGCTACATTGACCCTGCCCTTGATAAAACACAGTGGACCAACACCAGCAGCTGACATGGCACACCAGACCATCACTGACTGTGGGTACTTGACACTGGACTTCAGGCATTTTGGCATTTCCCTCTCCCCAGTCTTCCTCCAGACTCTGGCACCTTGATTTCCAAATGACATGCAAAATTTGCTTTCATCCAAAAAAAGTACTTTGGACCACTGAGCAACAGTCCAGTGCTGCTTCTCTTTAGCCCAGGTCAGGCGCTTCTGCCGCTATTTCTGGTTCAAAAGTGGCTTGACTTGGCGCCTGTACACGGTGGCTCTGGATGTTTCTACTCCAGACTCAGTCCACTGCTTCCGCAGGTCCCCCAAGGTCTGGAATCGGTCCTTCTCCACAATCTTCCTCAGGGTTCTTTCACCTCTTCTCGTTGTGCAGCGTTTTCTGCCACACTTTTTCCTTCCCACAGACTTCCCACTGAGGTGCCTTGATACAGCACTCTGGGAACAGCCTATTCGTTCAGAAATTTCTTTCTGTGTCTTACCCTCTTGCTTGAGGGTGTCAATTATGGCCTTCTGGACAGCAGTCAGGTCGGCAGTCTTACCCATGATTGCGGTTTTGAGTAATGAACCAGGCTGGGAGTTTTTAAAAGCCTCGGGAATCTTTTGCAGGTGTTTAGAGTTAATTAGTTGATTCAGATGATTAGGTTAATAGCTCGTTTAGAGAACCTTTTCATGATATGCTAATTTTTTGAGATAGGAATTTTGGGTTTTCATGAGCTGTATACCAAAATCATCAATATTACAACAATAAAAGGCTTGAACTACTTCAGTTGTGTGTAATGAATCTAAAATATATGAAAGTCTAATGTTTATCAGTACATTACAGAAAATAATGAACTTTATCACAATACGCTAATTTTTTTAAAAGGACCTGTATAATGATCAACAAAGCACATTCTGAAATGGGGCCTTGTACAAATGAACAGAGATGCTAGTTATTACTGATATCACAGTCAGATATTTATTAAAAAAAAAAGTATTTTCTAACTAACTATAGTTTTCTAACTAATTCACAGCAGAACAGGAGAAAAGACACACATGGTAAAGGAAACAGGATTTGTCATGATTAGTACTGGTTTACTCATGCATAACAGATTAAACGTAATTATTCACTTTCAACAAATATAAAATTGAATCACGTTATGTGCTATCCAGAATGTTCCCATCCAATTTAGAGAATGTGAAGAAAAAAAAAAAGAATAGAGATGAAAAAAAACCTTCATACATTATTTTGTTTATCAGTAAAAACTAACAAAAAAATAATTTCAATCAACCTTTAAAAATATCCATGAGAGAGGATGCTGGCTCCATTATTTAAAGAGTTAAGATGTGTTTAACTGATATTTTAAACCAGCTGTAAAATAAAGCATATATAAGGGGATTCATTCCTCAGTTAATATACAAAGTCCATAATAAAAATGTCATTGTGGCAGAAGATATTACAGCAGCACTTACATTTACATTTATTCATTTAGCCGACGCTTTTATCCAAAGCGACTTACAATTGGGAATACAACAAGTGATTCATCCTAAGGAGGCAGATCAACATAGGAAGTGTTCAAAAATACCATATATCAGGCGTTGTTAGAAGAGTGCAGGCTAGAAGGAGAAGATCAAGAAAGAGAGGAAAAACAGGCTAGAAGGGAGGATTTTTTTTTTTTTTTTTTTTTTTTACTGAGTCAGATAGTGTCGAAAAAGATGGGTTTTCAGCAGTCGTTTGAAAGCTGTTAAGGAGTCTGCATTCCGGATAGGGGTGGGAAGATCATTCCACCAGGCAGGGACATTGAACGAGAATGTTCTGGACAGTGATTTAATACCTCTCTGTGGTGGTACAATGAGGCGTCTTTCACTAGAGGATCTCAGTCTTCTGGAAGGAGTGTAGATGTGTAGTAGTGAATGGAGGTAGGCAGGTGATGATCCGGTGGCTGTCCTATATGCCAGCATCAGTGTCTTGAATTTGATGCGTGCTGTAACCGGTAGCCAGTGCAGGGATATGAAGAGAGGTGTGACATGGGCCTTTTTGGGCTCGTTGAAGACCAGTCGTGCTGCTGCATTCTGAATCATTTGTAGAGGCTTGATTGTACATGCTGGAAGACCAGCTAAAAGAGCATTGCAGTAGTCCAGCCTGGAAATGACCAGGGCCTGGACGAGGAGTTGTGTAGCATGCTCTGTTAGGAATGGCCTGATCTTTCTGATGTTGTACAATGCAAACCTGCAAGATCGAGCGGTCTTAGCAATGTGATCTTTGAAAGTCAGTTGGTTGTCAAAGATAACACCCAGATTTCTGGCTGAAGTTGATGGGGTAATTGTTGATGAACCTAACTGGATGGAGAAGTCATGCTGTAGAGATGGAGTGGCAGGAAAGATAAGGAGTTCCGTCTTTGTTAGATTGAGCTGTAGATGGTGTTCCTTCATCCATGCAGAGATATCCGCCAGGCAACCTGAGATCCGTGCAGCTACCGATGGATCGTCTGGTTTGAAAGAAAGATAGAGCTGTGTGTCATCAGCATAGCAATGGTAGGAGAAGCCATGTGCCTGTATGATGGGGCCCAGAGATGTAGTGTATATGGAGAAGAGGAGAGGTCCAAGAACTGAACCCTGAGGAACCCCAGTGACCAGTTGATGAGTTTTGGATACCTCGCCTCCCCAGGCCACTCTGAAAGACCTACCAGAGAGGTAGGATTTGAACCAGCGAAGTGAAGTCCCTGTAATACCCAGCATTGAGAGGGTGGACAGGAGGATCTGGTGATTCACAGTGTCAAAAGCTGCAGATAGGTCCAGCAAGATGAGTACCGATGATTTGGACTCAGCTTTTGCCGTCCGCAAGGCTTCAGTGACAGACAGTAGCGCAGTCTCAGTTGAATGGCCGCTTCTGAACCCTGATTGGTTAGAGTCCGGTAGATTGTTCTGTGAGAGGAATAAGGATAGCTGGTTGAAAACAGCCCGTTCCAGTGTTTTTGCTATGAATGGAAGGAGGGAGACAGGTCTGTAGTTGTCTATGAGTGAAGAGTTAAGTGTAGGTTTTTTGAGCAGTGGGGTTACCCGGGCCTGCTTAAATGTAGTAGGAAAAGTGCCTGTGAGAAGAGATGTGTTGATGATGTGTGTGAGCGCCGGTAGGATTGTAGGGGAGATTGCTTGGAGAAGGTGTGAGGGGATAGGATCTAAAGGACATGTCGTCGGATGGCTGGAGAGGAAAAGTTTGGTTACTTCTGCCTCCGAGCAAGGACAGAAGGAGAAGTGGGGGGTTCCAGCCGTGATTGTGGTCAATTTTAGTTCCTGTATGTGTGGAGCTGAGAACTTATTATTGATCGATGTAGTTTTGTCTGTAAAAAATGTGGCGAAATCATCAGCTGTTATAGAAGTTGTGGGAGGTGGTGGAGGGGGACAAAGCAGTGTATTAAATGTTTTGAAAAGGTTGCGTGCGTCCGGGGAATTGTTGATCCTGTTGTGGAAGTATGAAGATTTGGCTGTATGTACTTGGGTAGCGAAAGATGAGAGCATAGACCGATACTTACTGAGGTCGGATGGATCCTTAGATTTGTGCCATTTTCTCTCAGCTGCCCTAAGTTTGGAACGATGCTCACGAAGAACATCGGATAACCAAGGGGTTGTCGGAGCAGATCGTGCTGGCCAGGAGGAGAGAGGGCATATAACATCTAGACAGGAGGTAAGAGTGGAGCATAAGGTGTCAGTTGCTGCATTAGTGTCCAGGGATGAGAAGTGAGTAGGAGAGGGAAGGGAGGAGGATACTAAAGAAGAAAGATGGGAGTGTGAGAGAGAGCGTAGGTTTCTTCTAAAAGTAACAGGTAGAGGGGTTGGGAGTGCACAAGTAGCAAGATGTAGGTCAAATGTAATGAAGAAGTGGTCAGAGATGTGTAGGGGTTTGACCACAATGTTGTCTGAAATACAATTTCGCATGTAAATGAGATCAAGTTGGTTGCCAGATTTATGAGTGCATGTAGTGATAACACGTTGTAGATCAAATGAAGCTAGAAGTGAATTGAAGTCAGCAGCATAGGGTTTGTCAAGGTGAATGTTGAGGTCCCCAAAGACTAGAAGTGGGCTGCCATCCTCTGGAAACGAGGACAGCAGCCCATCCAGCTCTTCTAAGAAGATGCCAAGTTGAGTAGGAGGGCGGTAGATTACCACAATGTGGAGTTCGATAGGAGATGTTACAGTGATTGTGTGAGATTCAAATGAACTATAATTGCATAGAGGAGAATGGGTTGAGTATTTCCAGTTGTTAGAAATAAGAAGGCCCGTCCCCCCGCCCCTTCCAGTCTGACGAGGGGTGTGAGAGAAGGAAAAGTTATTAGAAAGAGCAGCTGGGGTTGCAGAGTCTTCTGGACGAATCCAGGTCTCAGTCAAGCCTAGAATGCTCAAACCAGATTGCACAGAAATCTGGTTTGAGCACTTGTTAGAGACAATACATAGTACGGAATATAGCAAAGCAGATAAACTGTCACAATGATTCCTAACGTCAGAGCAGCTTTACTGTCAGATTTCCTCCTCACTGATCGTTCCATTAGACATTTACCACCTTTCACCAGAGTTTAACTTTCACTTGATGGTTAACAACATAAAATTTTCTCAAATAGGCAGTGATCATCACACTACAAGGCAACAGAAATGAATATATCTCATCAATGACTCTGCTAGTCAAGTCAAGTCAAGTCACCTTTATTTATATAGCGCCTTTTACAATACAGATTGTGTCAAAGCAACTGCACAGTATTTAAACAGCACAATAGTGTGTAAGTAACGCATTATTGTAACAATCAATTTTCAGTTTAAAAGCAGTTCATCAATGAATTCAGTGATATCATCGTCAGTTCAGTTCAAATAGTGTACGATATCGCTGGAAAGTGTCCCCAACTAAGCAAGCCAGAGGCGACAGCGGCAAGGAACCAAAACTCCACAGGTGACAGAAATGGAGAAAAAAACCTTGGGAGAAACCAGGCTCAGTCGGGGGACCAGTTCTCCTCTGGCCAGACCAAACAACAGTTTGAACCAATAGTAAATGCTAGTAAAGCTAACAGTAAAGGTACACTCTCCATAACACTGATCTGTTCTGTTTGATGTGGCAAAATACTTGTTGCTGATTACAATGACAGTGTTGTAAATTGAGGAGAAAAAAACAACAGAGACAAATGCTTAGTAAAGTTTTAGTCATTGTTATTTTCTGTGGGTACTGTAAAGGGTGACACACAGCCACATAACGATCAACAGCAATTAAAACTAAATTTCTTAGAGATGTTGAGCCAAGCAGTCCCATAATTATCATAAACAGCCCACAGAAAGCATCTCCAAAGTACTATGATACTCCATAATAATTGTATTTTTTCCTCAATGATTCCAATTTTAGCAGTAAAAATTCTGTAGATTAAGAGAAAAATGAGAGACCTGGAACTGAAAACTTTTTTAGGTGTCCTAAATGTACTTTAAAAAATACTTTGTGCATATCTAAGCCTTGTACTGTAATACTAAGTCTCTGTACAGCATTGCTGTTTCCAGGGATTAAAGCATCTTTTAAATCTTTTGACTGAAAAATTTTCCTTGGCCATACCTGTCACACACCCACTTAAGTATTTTTTTTTCCTTCTTGTAGTGCTTGTCCTCCTAATAAAAAAAAGTATACATTTAATTGACTTTTTAATTGATTATTTGGTTTATACATGGTAGTTTCCACAAGAGTTTGAGATAAATATTTTCTTTACTACTTGGGATGCCAGTTTTCAAATGATTATTAAATATAATATTAACCACTGCATGCCTAGCCCGACATGCTCTCGCGTATGAATGAACAGGCAGCATTTGAGGACAGAGCAGGGCATACGCATCAGGCACAATCGTCATATATATTTCAAAAGAAGCCGGCGCCACGGTCCTGACCACATTACTGTCTTTACTGGGTGTTTTTAGGGAATATTTAAATTTATTAACATGCGATTGAATTAGTTATTCATGTGGTGGACTGTCATCATTTTGGATAATGCAGGAGCCCTGCAGCAGGACACTGAATGATGCGCATCAGAGAAGTGGGCAAACGCAAAGCCGACCAATGCACTACATCAGCGGTTCCCAATTCCAGTCCTCGCGACCCACCGCTCTGCACATTTTGTGTGTTTCACGCATCGCTTCCGACGTTTGTTCTATTCCAACGTTACTGCCCTTCGAAGTGGACATCACAGGATATTCCGCCACTATTCATTAGTTCGAAGCGAGCGTATGTCATTTGAAGGTCATTAAAGCGTGCAAGACGTAAATTTAAAATGCATTTATTTACAGATGCATTTATGTCACACTTCTCTAGTAAGTTTCATCTGTGTGTGAAGACGCTACATGCGGTGGCGTAGCGCAAATATGTTAATGAATGTTTTGAAGCATAGTAAACAGATTTCCCCCGCTTAGGGAGCAGGGAGCAATGAACACTTTGCAGGGACCATGTCAATCGGATCGCAGTTCCTGCATGGACCTCACTTCTAATGAGCTGGTTATCTGAATCAGGTGTGTTAACTAAGAGAGACACGCAAAATGTGCAGAACGGTGGGGCGCGAGGACTGGAATTGGGAACCGCTGCACTACATCACTGCATTACCGTGCTCAATAGCATTAGCACAGGCATAACTCCCTTTAATTTTTATATGGAATGTCACAGTTTGTCACCAAAAACTTCTCGAACAGGCAAACACACACACACACACACACACAAATGAAATATCCTCTGCCTGATGAAACAAGTATTTAAAACGCGTTCATGTTTTAGAAAATTTAGTTAATATTAGCATCATTATTGATTTATCTCATCCACCCGCAAATAATCAGAATGCATTTTTTTATTACCCGACCAGCGGATTATCCGCAGCGCCTGTGCGTCAGGTGCAGAACCTGTCTTCAAAAACAGATGCATGAGTGCTGCCAGAATTGCTTTAAAGGTTGCAGAAGTAGAAGGTCAGCTTGTCAGTGCTCAGACCATACGCCACACACTGCAACAAGTCGGTTTGCATAGGTGCGTCCCAAAGGAAGCTTCATTTGAAGCTGAATCACAAGAAAGTTCGCAAACAGTTTGCTGAAGACAACCTGTCCAAGAGCATGAATCCTGGAACCATGTCCTGTGGTCTTGATTAAACTATAAGATAAACTTGTTTGGCTCAGATGGAATCCAGCATGTGTGGCAATGCCCTGGTGAAGAGTACCAAGAGGGTCTTACAGTCATGGTGGTGGTAACATCATGGTCTGAGGCTGCATGAGTGCTGCTGGTACTGGGGAGCTGCAGTTCATCAAGGGAAACATGGATTCCATTATGTACTGTACATTCTGAAGCAGAACATGATGCCTTCCCTCCAGAAACTAGGCCGAACAGCAGTTTTCCACCACCAAGATGACAACTGCCTTGCTGAGGAAGCTGAAGGTAAAGGTGATGGGGTGGCCAAGTATGTCTCTAGACCTGAACCCTATTAAGCGCCTGTGGGGCATCCTCAAGCGTAAGGTGGAGAAGCAGCATGTGTCTAACGTCCAGCAGTGGGATCCCAGTAACAACCTGTGCAGCTCTGGTCAATTCCATGCCCAGGATAATTAAGGCAGTGCCAGATAACAATGGTGCTGACACAATATATTGACACTTTGGACAAGTTCACTTAGGGTGTACTATGCCAGCTATTTTAACAATAATGGCTGTGTGTTGAGTAATTTTCAGGGGACGATAAATCTATGCTGCTATACAAGCTGCGCATTGACTCCTCTAAAACAGGGGTGTCCAAACTACAGCCCGCAGGCCATATGCGATCCGCTAACAGTCCTGTGGCGGCCTGCGAGGGATTTTTTAAAAATGTACAAAAGTTTTCAGAAAACACACAATGTCTGTCCACATCTCTGTGGTTAGATCAGGGAGCTCAATAATGTGTCTTTGATTATACTGTGTTGTAAATAAAATAATCTAAAACTCCATTCTTTGAATCTTCTCACATGTTTCTTACCTGACAGTCACAGTCTCATTCATGGGCCAATTAGGGGAGGGCTATTTGTTTCCCAGGTGTAAATTGCTAAATATTCATGAGCTATTGTCACTCTCTTACATATTCCCTATCAATCACAAAACATGTTTTAGAAAATTTACATCAATGTATTGTTTTGACGATTTTCACATCATTTTGCTGAAAAAACTCAAGCCTACCACATCCAGTTATCAAAAGTATTGTGAACAAATGTGCTGTATGTTTCATGGCCTTATTTCAGTAACTTAAACAATTTTGTTTTTCACTAACCACGCATAAACGTTGCTTTCTCAAAAACACATTCATGTTGCTTACATATTATTGTAGCCATTTTGTGCTGATGTCAGTATAATCAGACTTTAGCCATTGATATGTTTTTAAGATACTGAAAAAAAGCACATATGTAAGGCCATGTCAAAACTTCTTCAGGGCCCAAAAACACCCCCTGACCCCAGAGATTTAACAGAATCGTGACCCCAAAAATCTATTTGAATCAAATCGTGAGGTACCAAAAGATTCCCACCCCTAATATATATTTGGATTTATATATAATTCATATTGTATGTGCATGTAATATTTTGTATAAAAATATATAATTTTTCCTGAAAATATACATGCATCTGTGTATACTCACATATACATAAATATACACAGTGCACACATTTGATGTAAACACAAACTTTTATTTTGCATACAATTAATCACGAATAATCATTTGATAGGCAGCTCAGTAAGTTCAGCATTAGCATGTGTCTCTGTGTTTTTTGGTTGAAATGGAATATTACAAAGGGACCTTTCTTTGATCATTCAGCTGATTACAGCTAACAAAATCTCTGAATCCCAAATACCCCATTGTCGCTTGAAAAAGAGACAGAATAATTAACTATTCACATTAGAACATAACTTGGAACAAATTGTATTTTATGTTTTTTGGACCCTTCATGTACAAAAAATGCTATTTAGAAAATACATTTTTATAATTAAATTCATCCGGAATATGTACATTGCTTGAAATTAATTTATTTATTATATTGCCATTTGTGTTCAAATCTTTTCCTAAATAATAACTGTGACAGCATAATTTAACTACATTTTTATTCTAATGTCCCTCAAGGAACCATGAATGAGATTATACAAGAAATGCCAGTCGGTGAGGATGTTGGGTGAAATGTGTTAAGAATTAATAAGTAAATCTCTCAAAGCCTCTCTCAAGAAATCACATGGGCTGATCTGTCAAACACAGGGACATGTCTTTGGCCACTTTGTTTTCACTTTTAAAGCTCAGAGATTCAATTCTAACTGTTCTGATTTATGTTTTACTTATATACAATCCTCCACTGAATTTTTGTGAAACACATACACAATACTGATGCAACAGTTCTTCAGATACAAATTATCAATATAATTCTGACATATTCAGAGGGTCACCAAAGACAGTGTTGTCAAACTATTTTTGTTTGTGTGTGTGTGTGTGTGTGTGTGTGTGTGTGGTCTGGTATTCATCACGTTGTGGGGACCAAATGTCCCCACAAGGATAGGAATACCAGTAGATTTTGACCTTGTGGGGACATTTCTCAGGTCCCCATGAGGAAACAGGCTTAGAAATCATACACAATACATTTTTTTGAGGAAGTAAAAGTTTGCACAATCTCCTGTGAGGGCTAGGTTTAGGTGTAGGGTAGGTGTAGGGCGATAGAAAGTACGGTTTGTACAGTATAAAAACCATTACGCCTATGGAATGTCCCCATAAAACATGTAAACCAGTGTGCGTGTGTGTGTGTGTGTGTGTGTATATATATATATATATATATATATATATATATATATATATAGGTCAAAAAACATTTTCAAGATTTTGCTTGATCAGTGTTAGTTATTATGTTTACTTCATAAGCAACAAAGCCATTACAAGAGAAAAACAATCTTATGCCACACCAGATTAAACATTTGTACTTTATCAGTAAAAAAAAAAAAAAGGAAAATAAATACATTGAATCCACATGGCCCTATTGTAATCTCTGAGTATAATCTGTAAAAATATCACTGAGAGAGGATGCCGTTTGAAATATTTTAAGCGTTAAGATATATTTAACAGATATTTTAAACCAGCTATAAAATAAAGCATAGATAATAGGATTTAGACTGGAGTTAACATACAAAGTCCATATTAGAAACGTTATTGTGGCGGAAGAGATTATTGTAGTCTTTGTTAAAGTCAAGATATAGTATGGAATAAAGCAAAGCAGATAAACTGTCACAATGATTCCTAATGTGAGAGCAGCTTTGCTCTCAGATTTCCTCCTCACTGAACCTTCCAATACACACTTCCCACTCTTCATCAGAGAGTTTATAACCTTCACTTGCTTATGTGCAACATAAAATATCCTCAAATATAAAGTTATGATCAGGGTGCAAGGAAAAATAAAAGACATTAACATATCAGTGAGTCCCCATGAATAATTAATTATAAAATAGCACCCTCCATAGCATGTGTCTGTTCTTTGTGAAGTGTCAAAATATCTGTTAGTTGTTACAAAAGCAATATTGTAACTCGAACAGAAAAACCAGCAGAAACATATGCTCAATAAAGTTTTAGTCATGGTTATTTTCTGTGGGTACAGTAAAGGGTGACACACAGCCACATAACGATCTGCAGCAATTAAAACTAAATTACTAAGAGACACAGAAAGAAGCAATCCAAGGATCATTGTAAACAGTCCACAGTAAGAGTCTCCAAAGTACCAACAGGTCTCAATCAGCTTTATGGCCTCTATGGGCATCACAATTAGTCCAATAAGCATGTCAGTTACAGCCAGAGAGAGAATGAGCAGGTTGGTTGAAGTGTGAAGCTTCTTGAAATGAGAGATAGAGATGACCACCAGCAGGTTCAGAAACACAGTCCATGCTGACAGCAATGAAAAAAACACATACATGATACTGTATTCATGCTTGGAGCGCTTTTCCTTGATACATGATGAGTTCATGGCAGGAAAGCAGTATTGAGTCGCATGATCCTCTGTCTCATATGCCATGAGTGAGTCGTCTCCTGTAGCCATTTGTTCTGCTCTCCTTTCCGTCCTTTCATTTATTAAGTGTCTGGATCAGACTGACCAACCCATCTACCACCCACTCTGATGCTGCATAATTACATAATTTTCTTTCATCAGTTTCAACCTTGGCAGTGAAATGTCAAATTTCTGCGTATAAGGGACAAAAATTTAGACATTTGACTAATTTTCAGTCTCATAATGGTAGATCATGTTTTTTCTTTTCTGTTTGTTTTTTTCCTTCATGTACATGATTTCAAACTGCTACCTGACATTGCCATGAACCACATGGTGAAATGAAATGCAGTAGTTTTTTGAAGGGGTATTCCACAAAGGTAATCCAAAGGCAGGAAAAGGTCAAACACTAGTGGTGTGATATTTGTTCTGAAGCACTGGAGCTTGTGTCAAGAATAAATGGGCATCGTAGAGGAAGCCTTGTTTCAAAGTTTATGTTGTTAACGTGGAAATCACATTACCAATAACAAACAAAGTCTCACTTTCGGTCCAATTACACGCGCAATTTTTTTGGTTGTCAAAAAACGAAACCCCCAGATCTTTACAAGTGCATTTTCATTCAAACTTTTTTTTAGTTCAATTTTTAGACACCCAGTCAGTAATATGCTTCACGAGGCTACATTTGCCTATCACTATCTTACACAAACAGGCAATCCAAAACAACTAGGGTAAGGGGCTGTGGCAAACAAAGTAATCTGGAAAACAGGCAGAATAACAAGAACAGCAAAACAAGGTGTGAGAGAACCAGGATTAAAGGCTTAGAACTGTAGTTGTGACACATGCAAGAACTGGGCTTATATAGGTTGAGCTAACAATGCTAACGAGACACAGGTGCAAACAATGAGTGCTGATGATTTTACTTGTTCAAAGCTGTGTATTGAATGTTTTTCTTACATTTGATATGATTAAGTAAATAACATTTGTCATACATTCTGTCTTTAAGTATTATTATACATTATACATTTCTAATATATTTATTAATATATTTTTTAAATAAAAAGGTCAATAGTTGTAGCCTATATTGTTGATCTATCAGCTATTGTTTAGTAGCCATTAAACCTGATAGGCTGTTTATTACTCATAAGACATTCAGTGGTCAAATTAAGGTGCATTTATGCCATATCATAATTACTGTAATTACGAGATACCAACTTGTAAAAAGCAATCATGTCCTTGTAGAACTCGTGATTACAACTTGTGAACAGAGTTTTCTGAGAACTACAGCTTGTATTACATGACCGTTGCACCACACGTGGAACCACAGAAAAATGACGGCACTTTCATATAAAGCTATATTACTGCTCTAAAAAATTGTAAATAAAGATGCTATAATGAAATATAATATAAGAACATATTATTAGGGTTACCCCCTAATAGTCAACTGACCGTTAGTCGACGAGAAGAGACTTGGTTGACCAATTTTATTAGTCACTTAGTCACAGAAAAAAGTGAGGAAAGACAGATCGTTAACGGCTGGTTTGTGTGTCAATACAGTGCATCAGGCAAGAAATCCAAATGCTCACCTATCATTCATCTACCTCAAATATGGCTTATCTAAAAGATGTATGTAGTAGTAACTTCACATGCCGCTTTATCTAATATTGACCTAGAAAAAAGTGTGCTATTCAAGTGTCTTTGCAGAGGGTGGAAGCTAAACAGTAGTGCGTTCACTGCATGACAGATGGAGACGACATAAAATCCTTTGTCATTTTTGATCATACAGATAAGAGTTACATCTTTGGAATCTGTAAAGACTCTACATTTATTTGTGTACATACAGAATAACAATAATATGCGCTTTCTGCCGCCTCTGTCTCTGTGAACTTAAGCGCATCACTTCGAAACTCTGTGTATATTTGCCTTACAGTCATGAAAAAATATATATAAAAGTCTACTTTTAAAGGAGTAGTTCACTTTCAGAACAAAAATTCACAGATCATGTATTCACCCCCTTATCATCCAAGATGTTCATGTGTTTCTTTCTTCAGTCGTAAGGAAAATATGTTTTTCAAGGAAATATATTTTAGGATTTTTCTCCATATAATGAACTTCAATGGTGCCCCCGAGTTTGAACTTCCAAAATGCAGCTTTAAATGGCTCTCAACTAGAGGTCGACCAACGTATCGGTTTTGCTGATTAATCAGCACCGATAGTTGATTGGCGGAACTATCGGTTATCGGCAAAAATCTATGCGGATAGTTTTTCCGGGTTGCATTCTTTGCTGAAGCAGATGACGCTCCGCTCCGCTGTCATAGAGTATGAGAGATTAAGTCTGACACCAATGCTGAACCAAAACAGACAGAATGAGCGAGGTGTTACACCTACATATATGTAAGTGTTCATACTGTTATTATTTTGTTGTTTGTTGAGGTGAGCAATAACATTTATCATTGTCTTTAATAACAACAAAAGCAAATAAACAGTAAAATTATTTTCACCTGACACACTTTGTGCTCTGCAACATTTAGCAGTAGCAAATGTAATGTAATGTTTTAATCATGTATTTTACAGCTGCCAGTATCATTCTTTCACACAGGTTCATTTTGTTGACATTTTGGTCCTATAGCTAAACTTACACAATGATTGCAAAATTTGTCTACCTGTTAGACATTTCTGTTATTTCTACAGTTTACTGTACACAATTTACTGTATATTACCCAGTATAATACAGCAAATTCTCTTCACAGACAATAACTGTAATGCCCTTTGCATCATTGGAATTTTCTGTGAATTCAAACACCACATACAGAGACTAACTGTTTTTTAAAAAATTGCTGTATACTACTGTATTTGCTGAACACATACAGAGACTTACTGTATTTATTTAAATTGCTGTATACTACTGTATTTTCTGAACACCACATACAGAGACTTACTGTATTTATTTAAATTGCTGTATACTACTGTATTTGCTGAACACCACATACAGAGACTAACTGTATTTATTTAAATTGCTGTATACTACTGTATTTGCTGAACACCACATACAGAGACTTACTGTATTTATTTAAATTTCTGTATACTACTGTATTTGCTGAACACCACATACAGAGACTTACTGTATTTATTTAAATTGCTGTATACTACTGTATTTGCTGAACACCACATACAGAGACTAACTGTATTTATTTAAATTGCTGTATACTACTGTATTTGCTGAACACCACATACAGAGACTAACTGTATTTTTAAAAATTGTTGTATACTACTGTATTTGCTGAACACCACATAGAGACTTACTGTATTTAAATTGCTGTATACTACTGTATTTGCTGAACACCACATACAGAGACTTACTGTATTTAAATTGCTGTATACTACTGTATTTGCTGAACACCACATACAGAGACTTACTGTATTTATTTAAATTGCTGTATACTACTGTATTTGCTGAACACCACATATAGAGACTTACTGTATTTAAATTGCTGTATACTACTGTATTTGCTGAACACCACATACAGAGACTTACTGTATTTAAATTGCTGTATACTACTGTATTTGCTGAACACCACATATAGAGACTTACTGTATTTAAATTGCTGTATACTACTGTATTTGCTGAACACCACATACAGAGACTTACTGTATTTATTTAAATTGCTGTATACTACTGTATTTGCTGAACACCACATACAGAGACTAACTGTATTTTTAAAAATTGTTGTATACTACTGTATTTGCTGAACACCACATATAGAGACTTACTGTATTTAAATTGCTGTATACTACTGTATTTGCTGAACACCACATACAGAGACTTACTGTATTTAAATTGCTGTATACTACTGTATTTGCTGAACACCACATATAGAGACTTACTGTATTTAAATTGCTGTATACTACTGTATTTGCTGAACACCACATACAGAGACTTACTGTATTTATTTAAATTGCTGTATACTACTGTATTTGCTGTAACAGCCTCTTTAGTGCCACTCCAAATTACTTTGTCAGCTTATTAAATTAACAAATTAAAATTACTTTAACGAACAAGGCTCCTCATGTCAACACTATATGCAGACATTTGAAAACGAATAATAAAATTTTAAATTGGACTCTATAGGAAATGGGCAGCCAATGTAGCGAGACCAGCACTGGGGTGATGTGCTCCAGTTTTTTTGTTCCTGTTAGAAGGCGAGCTGCCGCATTTTGCACCCCCTGCAGGTGGCGAAGGGAGGACTGGTCTAGGCCACAGCACAATGAGTTGCAATAGTCCAGCCGTGCAGTTACAAAGGCATGGACTGCTCTCTCCAGTTCCCTCTTAGGGAGATAGGGCTTAATTTTTGCTAATAGTCTTAAGTGATAAAAAAAAAAAACACTTTTCACTACTGCACTGATCTGCTTGTCAAATTTAAAACCAGAGTCAAGAAGCACTCCTAGGTTTTTAGCATGTGGGCGAGAGAGGGAAGCTAAAGGGCCAATAGCACTGTCCCAGCCCTCCAAACAGTTTGTTTGCCCAAAGACAACGACCTCTGTTTTTGTTCTGTTCAGGTTTAAAAAATTTGAGTTCATCCAGGACACTACCTCTTTGAGACAGTCCTGAAAAGTTTTAATAGTAGAATGATCATGGGTGCTCAATGGGAGGTAGACTTGAATGTCATCTGCAAAACAATGAAATGCCACATTGTGCTTTTTAAAAATTTCCCCTAAAGGGAGCAAATATATTAAAAATAGACCAGGGCATAAAATTGCACCCTGCGGCAGGCCGAATTTCAGCGGCATTTTTGATGAGGAGTGATGGCCAAGATGTACAGAAAAACTTCTGTTAGATAAAAACGACCTGAACCACTCAAGAACAGTGCCCTTAATGCCAACATAATGCTCTAAACGAGTTAAAAGTATTTTGTGGTCCACAGTATCAAACGCGGCTGTTAAATCTAAAAGCAACAGAACTGTAGATTTGCCCGAGTCAGCAACTAAAAACAAGTCATTTAAAACTTTTAAAAGGGCCGTTTCTGTGCTGTGCTGAGCTTTAAAACCAGATTGAAATACTTCTGTAATACCATTTGCGTCAAGGTGAGACTGTAGTTGGTCGTGCACACCTTTCTCCAAAACCTTAGAGAAGAAAGGGGAGTTTAGAAATTGGTCTAAAATTTGATAACACTGTGGGATTGAGATTCGTTTTTTTCATGAGTGGCTGGACCACGGCATGTTTGAAGGCAGCTGGGAAGCAGCCAGACCTCAGAGAAGAATTAATAAAGTCTAAAATAAGAGGTCCAAGAGTCGGGAACACCTCTTTAAACAGGTGAGGTGGAATAGAGTCCAGTGGGCAGTTTGATGGTCTCAGCTGTTGTACCACTCAGGTTAAAAATGAAAGAGATACAGAAAAAAGATAAAAAGAAAACTGTGGTTTATGACTGTTACTTGACACAAGATTAGATAAAAACTGTGATTTAGCAGCCTTAACGGCTTTCTGATATTCGGCCAGAGTATTTCTTAGCATTTGAAGGGACACTTGCAGACAATCTTTTTTCCATCTCCTCTCTGCGCGTCTACACGCACGTCTGAGGGCCCGTGTGGTTTCATTTAACCATGGATGAGATGCTGGTTTAGGACTTTTACTTCTGAATGGAGCTATTTTGTCCAGTAAATCAGAGCACGTCGCGTTAAAAGCATAAAATATAACATCTTTCCTGAAAATATACATGCATCTGTGTATATTTACATATACATAAATACACACAGTGCACCACATACAGTATTTCATGTAAACAAAAACTTTTATTTTGCATGCAATTAATCACGAATAATCATTTGATAGGCCGCTCAGTAATTTCAGTGTTGATATATGTCTTTATACAACAGTTCATTCTGGTTCTGAACTTTCTTTGATCATACAGCTGATTATACAGGTGATAAAATTTCTGAATCCCAAATACTCCACTGTTGATTGAAAAAGAGACTGAATCATTAACTACTTACATTACAACATGACTTACAACAAATTGTATTTTATGTTTTTTGGACTCATGTACTAAATGCTATTTAGAAAATTATTCTTTATCATTATATTTATCCAGAATATGTACGTTGTTTGAAATTAATTCATCTATGTACTACCATTTGTGTTAAAAGCTCTTTTCCTAAATAATAATTGTAACAGCATTAACTACATTTTTACTAAAAGGTCCCTCAAGGAACCATGAATGAGATTATACAAGAAATGCCAATCAGGCAAACAGGGACATGTCTTTGTTCATTTTGCTTTCACTTTTAAAACCCAAGAGAACCAATTCTAATTGTTATGATTTATGTTTTGCATATTTTATTGATGCAGGGACTATCCTCCATACACAATACTGATGGGACAGTTCAAACATATTCTGAGGGTCATTACAAACAGACCAAAGTGTTTATAGTATATATATAAAAATGAGAGAAATGAAATTGAAAACATTTGCTTTTATATGACGCTATATTCACACAGACAGGTGTCAGAATGAAGTCCAAAAACACTAATATCAATGTACAATGTCAAAGTAGACAGGCAGGACCCATATATGTGATGTAATGTAGGAAAACCATGGCGAAATATTACCTTTTTTAGGTTGTGATACTATATGAAAGCTGGGTTTATTTTGTCCATAGCTTGAACATAACAAAAGTTATGGCTATCTGAAGTTGGCTGATATCAATGATTTTCAGGAATGGAATTTTGAGAAAAACGGATTTAAAGTGAGATGAGTTTTACTTTCACTTCATGGGTTTAATGAGAGCGGTCTGATCAGGAGCACTATACTGCATCATTTCACAAACAGACTAACGTCATAGGCATATAAAGCTGTCACCATCGATTATTTTGGTAATCAAGTAACCTGTCAATTATTCTGATGATTAATCAAGTAATTGGATAATTATAATTATTATTTTTTGTAATAATAAAATAGACCTAAGTTAACAATAGCCTTTAAAATGACTTAAGTACATAGATAATAGCAATGAAGCAATAATAGTTAGTTCAAATAAAGTATCAAAAGAAAGTAGTCATATGTACGGTGGCCGACAGAGGCCAACGCGCTGCAAACTTAAGAAAACACATGCAAACAGAAAAAACTACAACAAATTAAGAAAACATCTTCATCCGTTTGACAACACAGGCGCTGCAAATCCTCGCAACGCAAACACAAATACGGAAACACGCTGCAAATTCTCACAACACAACCAAACTCAGAAACGCGCTGCGAACACACGAGGGCGCTGCAAACTAACAAACGCACTGCATATAGCTCGGTCCACAACGGAAATGTTTTAGGGGGACCTCAAAAAGTGACGAACCTATCTGGGACCTGATTATTTGTTCAGTGGCTGTTGGTCAGAGCAGAGGTGTTATCGGTGAACTATCACCTTTTAGTGATAGTATAGTATCACTTAAAGGTGATAGTGATATAAATAATCAGGTAATATAGTGATATAAATAATCAGGTCCCAGATGAGTTGTCACTTTTTGATGTCCCCCTGAAACATTTCCGTTGTGGACCGAGCTATATGCAGCGCGTTTGTTAGTTTGCAGCGCGTTACTGAATTTGGTTGTGTTGTGAGAATTTGCAGCGCGTTTCCGTATTTGTGTTTGCGTTGCGAGGATTTGCAGCGCCTGTGTTGTCAAACTGATGAAGATGTTTTCTTAATTTGTTGTCGTTTTTTCTGTTTGCATGTGTTTTCTTGTTTGCAGCGCGTTGGCCTCTCTCGGCCACCGTACATATGGTTTTATTGAACAAAACTGTTCAAATACATAATTTATTATAAACAGTAAAGCTAATATACATTATGCATTGTAACAAATGCCTGCAGAGGGCGCCAACGGCCTGACGATTGTTTTTTAACTTTAATATTTGTTTAGTCCTTGTTTAATATTGACTCAAACATTTACTTAAAATGTCCACTTAATCTTTAATATTTGGCCATTTCTTTACGACAGAAATGCTGCAGACACTGTAATTTGGTGAATGTGGATATCAAAAAGTGTAAACTCAGGGCGAGGGTTTAAACTTGAAATCGCGATGAACACTTAGCATTGGAGAATACATCAAAACATACTTCGATGAGATTGCGTAGGGTTATTAATGATAAATGAAACGTTATTATAAACCAAAACTCACAACCACATGCAGACTGAGTTTGAGACGCTCCACTATGGGCTGCTAGATTTTGGCAAAAATCAATCACGATTGTTTTGGTCAATACTGTAATCACGATTATTTAACATGATTATGACTTCATATTAATGATTATGTTTGGGTATCCTTTGAATTTTATTGATTCTGATTCCAGTTACGATTCTGCTTATCGATTCTGATTCTCATCGATTCCTAATTCCAATTCCAATAAGATTTTAAAAAATCCATTACAAAGTTTTGGTCAAACATTTCGATGTCAAACATATTTATTCTGTCTTTTGCCTATTTGATTTTACCAAAAAATACCACAGAAAAAAAAAACTAGACTCATATAAATTTCAAATATTAAATTGTTAAAGACAAGTAATTAAATAGGAACAAACAAATCAATTAGCAATAGCATAAATAAATAAAACTGAACAAATTTCAGGTACAGAAATTGAAATCAAAAGTTTAAAAACACTGCATAGTTTTCTTTTCATAAATAAAATATTGATTAATCATTAAATTTATAAAAGATACTCACTCAGATGATGATTTTCTTTTGTTCTTTGACAGGCAGCACGTTTATTAGACGCTGTCTCTTTAACACCGAACACAGATCTAAAAATAATGTTACACGTGTTTTCTTTCTCATTTGTTTACGTTCAGTCAAGACGAAAAACACTGTGTTTATGAGGATATGCACAACGTATTTCATGCATAAGGGTCAATAAATGTGAAAGAGAAGTCAGTTCCGGGCTAGAACAACCTTTTCTGCAGTGGAAATGCACAGAACTGTTTGAGAACGGACACAGGTCTGGAACCCACATCGGGACTGCTGTTCTCCATGCTAACGCTTCAGATGTTGGCGCTGCACGCAAACGCAAGTTTAAAAATCACAATGAAATGCGAACGCGGGAATCGTTAACCGAAAGCGAAATGCACATTTGTATTTGTTGCAGCTTTAACAGCCACATCGATCCATAATACTCTTACACACATATTTTCAATCTCAACTGTTTATGATCATTTAAGACATAACTGACAAGGGTTTACATGAATAATCACCAAGCGCCTCATTGAGCTAAAAGATAACTTGACATGCCAGCGTTCTGCTCCGTCTCTGAGCGCATACAGAGAACAGCGCAAGTTTTCTTACAGGCTATAAAAAAACACCAAAGAAACATTAATAAATCAAGCATGTCCTGTTTTATGAAAATCGCTTTACATAATTTAGCTGATTTGCATGTGAAATTAGGCTTTTATGGAGGAGCGAAAGCGCACCACTGGTAAAGGAGCGCAATTATCGTTTCACCTTGATTACTGCATTTTCATGATCGTTTAAAGCAGAGATTGAAATCGAAACTGGATTTCGATTAATTGCACAGCTCTACGCTCCACACATGTAAATGATAACAGTTCTTATTTAGCAACATTACTGTGAACGGAGTAGGGGTGCAACGGTTCTCGGTAAAAACCGGAACCGTCCCGTTCTCCTCCCACGGTTCGGTGCGCACCAGGACCGCGGTTCAACTTAAAACTGACAACGCATCTGTAATATGTTTTAGATAACAACAAGTAGGCTAAAACAAGTAGAGTTCAGCTAATGCATGTTTCTGTTGATAGATGCGCAAAACTGGCTTCCCAACATGTAACAACAAAAGCGACTAAATAAAAAACGTGGACAAACCATTCTTGTTCAATGCGAGTGCCGCATGCTGGAATATGAGCAGTCATTTATTCCGTCATCTCCCGGGTGCTGATAGTGTGCATGTGAGACCTGAACAGCACACATTGCTATCTGGATTTAAACTAAACTCATTTAAAGGCACGCTTTTTTTGGAAATAGGCTCATTCTCCAACTCCCCCCGAGTTAATAAGTTGATTTTTACCATTTTGAAATTCATTCAGCCGTTCTCCTGTTCTGGCGATATCACTTTTAGCATAGCTTAGCATAAATCATTGAATCCTATTAGACCAGTAGCATCGCGTTCAAAAATGACCAACGAGTTTCGATATTTGTCCTATTTAAAACTTGACTCTTCTGTAGTTATATCGCGTACTAAGACCAGCGGAAATGTAAAGCTGCGGTTTTCTATGCTGATAGGATTAGGAACTACACTCCCATTCCGGCGTAATAGTCAAGGAAGTTTGCTGCCGTAACATGGCCGAAGCAGGCGCAGTTATATCACACAGCACATGTGCAAATGTTTACTTCCGTCAACATATCCAACGTGCATGCACAGCACAGGCAGCGTTCCTCGCCATGGAGACATTTGTGAGAGACGATTTAGAAGATATTTACTTTGGTGCAGATCCTGAACCGTATCAATCTGAACCAGAATTCACTGAAGCTAAGGTTTTGGAACGCGAAAGACAAGAAAGTGTGTCTGAACTGCATGGGACAGAAGGGATGAGGAGAGCAGATTCGAGCTGGTGGGGCTTGCCAACCCATGCCAACTGAAAGTGAGTGCCTGTGTTGTCGCGAGTGGGACCAGGTATTGCCATCGATGGCAAGGGTCGATCTACCTGATGAGGAAGTGGCATGTGTCGCAACATCCGAGGACTTGGATGCAATGCTGCATCCTGCAGTAGTAGATTTTTTTCCGGTTTGACAAAATAAACTAGAAAAAACGTCACACGCCGAGTGGACCTAATGGCCAGCTATCGCAAGAGTAAGTTATTCCTGCAACCACTACAATATATAATATAAAGATTTGAAATGCATACTGTCAGTTTGCATTTTCAGGTTTATATTCATGATGTACACTTTTACTCAAAACTGACTTTAAAACACCACCGACTGTTCGCAATAACTTTCTTTTGCAAGCACAGATGGAATTTAGTCATAGCAAATACTGTAAGCCAACTGTTCGCCCAAAACTACTCTTCAGGGGTTGCATTTCACAGGTAACGTTAGCCAACAATAGCAATTAATCATGTTTCACTTACAGCCATGGGCGATGCTCCTCGTTGTCCTGTCTGTAACGTTAGTTTGAAGATTGTTGGGATCGCCGTGTCCTTTAGACGCCGTGCTGTAGTACCGGTAAAACTATCCAAATAGTCATCTGGTTCAAAATCCACGGAGCAAACACGCCATTTCTTGATCGTTTCTAACGGTGTTTTGAGATCCATGTTCAGAGCAGCCAGCCATTGATTCATTAGTCGAAATTGTTTTTTTTTCGTGGGAATTCTATGAAACATGGTAGTAGAGTACGTCTTCGACTTACTATCACAGCCCCTTACAATGCACATAACCATAGCTAATCACACACAGGTAAATCCAGCCACTAACAATTTACCAGCTGCAACTCTGACAGCTGCAACAACCGGAATTACACAAACTTAGCGCCGGTCACATTGGAAGTTACCTAGCTGGGAACTAATTTCAGGCGCTGTGTGATATTACTGCGCCTGCTTCGGCCATGTTACAGCAGCAAACTTCCTTGACTATTACGCCGGAAGGGGAGTGTAGTTCCTAATATTATCAGCCTAGAAAACCGCTGCTTTACATTTCCGCTGGTCTTAGTACACGATATAACTACAGAAGAGTCAAGTTTTAAATAGGACAAATATCGAAACTCGTTGGTCATTTTTGAACGCGATGCTACTGGTCTAATAGGATTCAATGATTTATGCTAAGCTATGCTAAAAGTGATATCGCCAGAACAGGAGAACGGCTGAATGGATTTCAAAACGGTAAAAATCAACTTATTAACTCGGGGGGAGTTGGAGAATGAGCCTATTTCCAAAAAAAGTGGAGTGTTCCTTTAACCTTTGCCAGTTTCAACATATAAGAGCCATAAGACGCAAACCCGCATGTGCAGTGAGAAGTGAGAAGATCTGTGTGCGCTCATCCGAAGAGCGCAAACCCGCGCCTCAGTGCGCGCGCAAATCTTACTCCCGCAGAAATATATGTTATTTCCTATTCCCCCGCGGGAAAACAGGTCTCTACTTCATCTCTTGGCTGCATGAAACAAACCCTCGCGCTAATGTAAAGCTACGATCAGAGTAATGGTAGTAACGAACTCGTGCGTAATGTATGACACTCTTGTATATTGGAGTCTAGGCACGCATAAGTTCGCTATTGATTCACAAACTATTCATGCTTTCGGGGTCTGATCCATAGTATTTTTTGCGTGAAATTTTAAAGTATTTTCATAGTTGTCGAAATGAATGTCCTGTGAGTGTTTTATAATGAATGCTCACCCATAAAGGTGAATCTTGTAAGGGTCAGTGGTGTTTATGCACATATGAGCACCAGCATCAACAGATTTAGAATGTATTTGCTGTATTTTTCATTTGTATGTTTACTTTATAATGGATACAAACAGAAGATATTCCGTCAGTCCAGTTCAAAAGGACAGGTTTAGTGAGTGGTCTTTTGGCATTTCCCTGTTGTTCTGTTTGGCAGGTTCACTTACTTAAAAAATACTCTGAAGTTGTAAAGAATCTCTGAATCAAAGAATTCAGGAGATTTAAATCTGTACATATGTTAAAAAGTTAGAACTGAGCAGAGGGTTTTCTTTTCAATTCAAAAGAATAGTTTTAATTTAAAGTTTATTTGTTTGAGTTTTTTTATAACATGCATTAGAAGAATAAAAAGGCAAAACAAAAGTTTTGGTTAATAAAAAAAGTTTAAAAATAAACACCTTTAGAGGAAATGTCAGGCTTAGGGGGGCCTTGCAAAACTGACCCGAGAAGGAGGTGGGCCCGATACAGTTTCTGTATGTAAAAACTAATGTTAGACCTATGTAAAAAAAAAAAATGAAAAATCAGTTTATTTTATTGTATCTTTACTCTATTGTATTTATTTGTGCTGTTGCTTCTAGTTAGATTATTCGTATTTCTTTACTTTCAATTTTTTTCCCCTAAACATAGCACATGTACCGAAACGTACAGAAACCGTGACTCTAAAACCGTGATACAAACCGAACCGGGAGTAAGTTGAACCGTTGCACCCCTAGAACGGAGCCGATCTGAGACGCACGTAAGTAACTTGCACGCATGTAAATAATTAACATGCATATTTTAAACATGCATCGCATATATATTTAATTGAATCGTAGCGTTTGCAAATTTTTTGGGCTGCCTGGCAGATATCTCTGCATGGATGAAGGAACACCATCTACAGCTCAATCTTGCAAAGAATGAGCTCCTTGTCTTTCCTGCCACTCCAACTCAACAGCATGACTTCTCCATCCAGTTAGGTTAATCAACAATTACCCCCTCGACTTCAGCCAGAAATCTGGGTGTAATCTTTGACAACTAATTGACTTTTAAAGACCACATACCTAAAACTGCTCGATCTTGCAGGTTTGCACTGCACAACATCAGAAAGATTAGGCCCTTCCTAACAGAGCATGCTGCACAACTCCTCGTCCAGGCCCTGGGCCCGGTTGCATGAAAGTCCTTAAGTAATTGGACTTAACAGTATCCCTGAGGGGGAAAAAATCCCTGAGGCAAGGGATTTCTATAGGAGCGTTGCAACAAACATCTTAACTGTCACACTTACCTTAGTGTTTACACTAAGTGTTTCACTGTAGTTTCTGACAACATACGGCAATGGGCGCCGCGGTTGCTATAGTTACTACATCTCACAATAAACAGAACATAAAATAGAAACATAACTTAATAGAAACCGTTTATTTATTCAAAATAAGCGCTACACGTTTCTGTACTGCTTTGAGTACAGTCATTACCGACAAAAACGCTATTCTTAGGTCTTTATGAAAGCGCCACCTGCTGACCAATGACTGAAAATCAAACCATGTTTTCACGCTGCAAACACGCAGTTGTAAACTGGTGGGCTGACAAGAAGATAATGCATTATAAAAATCTAAACAATTAAGACAGTAAAACATATTTATATTGTTATTTAATTTATATAATGATTTATAATAGTTATTTAAATTAATATAATAATTGATACAACTCATCCAAAGTCAAACTTCTTATAGTCATTTTACAGTTTAATATGTTACTATAGACATTGCCCTACTGTGCTCATATGGTATTCGTTTTATTTTTGCAAGTCTTTGAGCTTAAAAAAATGTACATTTGAGCTTAAAAATCCTGCAGATACTGAGTTAGAGATGATTTAAGGGAACTGTTTTGCTCCCTTAAATTTATTAAGGTGAAATGGTTACTAAGGCCTTTGTAGCAACACTTAAGTGAACACTTAGATAATTAAGGGAAATACTTAATCACAGCCTTAAAGTTCCTTAAGTTGACCCTTAGGTTTTATCTTGCAACCCAAGTTTCACTAAGTGTACCCTTAACCTTATAACTAAGGGATTTCTTAGCTTAAGGACTTTCATGCAACCGGGCCCTGGTCATTTCCAGGCTCAGTGTTTCCCACACACAGACGAATCTGTGTTAATCAACACCAACCAAAATAAATAAATAAATAAATACCGACCGTCACATACAGCATTTGTTATGCTTTTGTACGCTATTTAAAACACGCAGTGAATTCGTTCAACTGCATTTCCTTTCCCTTCTCTCTCTTCATCTCTCTGTCACTTGTGCGTGCGTGCGTGCGCGTCTCTCTCTCTCTCTCTCTCTCTCTCTCTCTCTCTCTCTCTCACACGCACACAGCCCCTCCCCTCCATGCACACCACATCTGTCTGGATCATCTGTGGAGAGAAGACGGCTGGCGAAAGGTTGGCATCTCGTGAACACCTAACACACAATCACAGATTAAAAAGTGCTATAAAATATTTTATATTCTGAATACAATAGTTTCAGTGTGTTGATGTTACTGTAAGTCCCGACCCTTAGCAAAAGCGATTGCGCCTTCTTTAGAAAGTTAACTAGTTGGAAGTTTGCGGTAAAATGTAGGCTAGCCTAGTTGGATCCTAGTAGCCTTTATAATCTTTTTTTAGGAAGCCCTGCAAAATAAGGTGCCCTAACAAAAGTTGCAGACTGTGCAGCGAGTAGGCTGTTGTATATGGTGTTAAATTAATGTAATAAAGTTCTGTGTAACCAATTATTAACAGTTTTTTTTTTATTATTAACCTTTAGGAATTAGAAAATCCCTTTAGGGGATCCAATTGTATCCCCTATCCAATCATCCTCTGATGCTGGCCTATAGGACAGCCACCAGCTCATCACCTGCATACCTCCATTCACAACTTCGTATCTACACTCCCCCTTCAGAAGTCTGAGATCCTCTAGTGCAGTGGTTCCCAAACTGGGGGGCGTGACCCCTACGGGGGGCATGGAGTTATGATAAGGGGGCCGCCCGGCAGTGCAGCGCACACTGTTCAATGTGTGACACTCAGATCAGTATTCCGCTCTATGAATGTGAGTTGCTCACGGCCCATATGAATGCTCCACTCGTGTACCCCTTATGTGTACCGCAAATAACGCGCCAATAAAAAAAATGTTGTTCAAATGTTCAAATATTTGGCCAGTGTTTGTCATAGCAGTTTGCAGCATGCTTCAGAAACCCTTCACCTTCCCCAGCTCCACCTTTATAGATCTGCTATAGATGTGTAAAAAAAAAAAAGAAGTAATGTCTTATTTAAAGCAGTGTTAACCATAACAGATTAGACCTAATTAATTACCTTAATTTAAATGTAAAACATCTTGAAACTTTACCTATAATGAAGAAAATGTTACATATGTAATAAATGTTACACAGTAAATTAGTTTTTGCTTATTAAAAAAATAAAATAAAATCAACCCCCACAAACATCATGAATATTCTGTAAAAATGTCCAAGAGAGAGGATGCTGACTCCAATATTTTAAGAGTTAAGATATATTTGATTGATATTTTAAACCAGCGGTGAAATAAAGAATAAATAAGAGGATTCAGACATGAGTTAACATACAATGTCCATATTAGAAATGACATTGTGGTAGAAGAGATTACAGTCATACCTGCTATAGACACTATATAGTAGGGAATAAAGCAAAGCAGATAAACTGTCACAATGATTCCTAATATCAGAGCAGGTTTGCTCTCAGATTTCCTCCTTACGGATCCTTCCGTTACACATGTACCACCCTTCATCAGAGAGTTTATAACTTTCACTTGCTGATGTGCAACATAAAATATCCTCAAATATAAAGTAATGATTAGGGAACAAGGAATCAAAAAGGATAAAAACATGTAAGTGAATGTCCATGGAAAACTTTCAATTAAGTAGCAGTTTCCATAACACATGTCTGTTCTTTGAAGTGTCAAAATATCTGCTACTAATTAGAAAGGCAATATTGTTGGTTAAGCTGACAAATGCTAATTAAAGACTTGAGTCTTTAAGACTTGAGTCATGATTATCATGAACAGATCACACGTGTCTCCAAAATACCAACACGTCTCGATCAGTTTAATAGCATCCACAGGCATAACAAGTCCAATAAGCATGTCAGCCACAGCCAGAGAGAGAATTGAGCAGGTTGGTTGGAGTGTGAAGCTTTTTGAAGTGAGAGATGGAGATGATCACTAGCAGTTCAGAAACACAGTCCATGCTGACAGCATTAAAAAAAAAAAAACACATACAAGATATTGTATTCATGTCTGGAGCATTGTTCCTTGATACATGATGAGTTGATGACAGGAAAAGTAGATGGCAGGCAAGCAATATTGAGTCTCATAGGTCATGAGTGAGTCTCCTCCTGTTAGGAGTATGTTCTGCTCTCCTCACCGTCCTTTCATTTATACAGTGTCTGAATTAGACTGGACCACCCATCTACTGTCCACTTTGTCACAAACATAAATGACAAATGCAATGATAACAAACCTTTCCTAACCGAGATCCATTTTGCAAGTTAATATTGTGATTTAAGTACAGCGGCCTACATAGACAGCTGCCTTGAAACTGCCAGTACTTCATGGAGTAGAGCTCACTCACAATTGAGCTGCCGTGTGGTTTGTTTTTAGCTCTCTGTGATTGTAGCTTTCTGGAGCTTGTTTTTCTTTACAAATCTCTATCTTATTATTACTCTCTGCTGTTTAAAATAATTAAAAACAGCTTTACTCCCAACAGACTTGTGAAATTATCCGTCAGACTAATCTGACCGCTCACTTTACCCGTTAACCGCGATTGCAGTGGGTTAGATATTTTAGCTAGCCACTGGCGACTTGCATTTACATTCACGTTTTCTACTCGCGCCTACTACCGCTCTCCTTTCTCTCTCGCGAACCGTTTCGCTTTTATTCCACAACCACGATTTTGCAACAAGTTAGCATTCCGTTAGCCGATTAGCTTGCAAATCGCGATTTCTTTTATGTCCTGTTCACTCCGCTGTTCCTCCTCCCATCCCCTCTCTTCAAGAGTTCACAAAAACAACAGTGGTAAGTTGGAACGATTCTACAAAAACGGTGAGTAATGGCTTTTTCTTCTCTTGCTATTGTTGTCTGCACCACCTGCCACATGTATAGCTTATCTATCTCTGTCGGCAGTGAGCCTTATACATGTGATAAATGCAAGGAAATAGCTAGGCTGACAGAGAAGATTTCAGAACTAGAGATACACATCCAAACTTTAATGGAGGATAGTAAGAATGTGAGGGACTTATATACGGCTTTGGATGTGACTAGCTCAGGGAGACATGCAAATTGTTCGGTTCCGGTAGTTACAGCGGCCTTGCAGCAGCGCAACTGGGTGACTGTGAGACGGCATAGTCGTGGGTCAAAACACCTCTCTTCCGTTCCAATCAGAACATCAAACAATTTTCTCCCCACTCAGTGACGCACACACTGAGAAACCTGATGAAAGTGCTCTAGTAATTGGCGATTCTATTGTACGGAACGTGAAAATAGAGACTCCAGCCACCATAGTCCAGTGTTTACCGGGAGCCAGAGCGCCTGACATCTTGGCAAATTTAAAAGTGCTGGCTAATGCTAAACGTAAATTCAGTAAGACTGTTATTCACGTCGGCACTAATGATGTTCGACTTCGCCAGTCGGAGATCACTAAAAATAATATTAAAGAGGTGTGTGAACTTGCAAGTACGATGTCAGACACTGTAATATGCTCTGGTCCCCTCCCTGCTTACTGTGGTGACGAGATACATAGTAGATTGTCATCGTTAACCGGCTGGATGTCAAAGTGGTGCCCGTGAAATAGCATAGGTTTCATAGACAATTGGACGAGTTTCTGGGGCACACCCGACCTGTTGAAAAGAGATGGTCTTCATCCCTCCGGATATGGAGCATCTCTCCTATCTAGAGATATGGCACATAGTCTTAGCGTTTGCACTTGACTAACTGGGGCCCAGGTCAGGAAGCAGACAGACTGGCTAAACCGACCGTCTGCTAGCTGTCTCAAATCACAGAAATCAGTTAATTCTCAGCACATAGAGACCCTTTCACCTAGATATCACACTATAGAGACTGTGTCTGTTCCCTGAGCTAGAAGATACAATAAACGTCCAAAGCAATGTAAGAGTAACAATTTAATTGATGTTCAACAAATTAAAAATGTATATAAGGTAGTGTCACAATTGTGTTCCTTCTTAGAGAAAAATGGTATCTGTGAGGATTTTCAGTCAGGTTTTAGACCGTATCATAGTACTGAGACTGCTCTTATTAGAGTAACAAATGATCTTCTCCTGTCATCCGATCGTGGGTGCATCTCTCTATTAGTGCTACTGGATCTTAGTGCTGCATTTGATACTATTGACCACAATACTCTTTTAAATAGACTTGAAAATTATGTTGGCATTAGTGGTAGTGCACTGGCTTGGTTCGAATCGTATTTATCTGACCGGCATCAATTCATAGCAGTTAATGATGAGGTATCATATCAATCACAAGTGCAGTATGGAGTACCTCAAGGCTCAGTACTAGGGCCATTACTTTTTACACTTTATATGTTACCCTTAGGAGATATCATCAGGAAACATGGTGTTAGCTTTAACTGTTATGCTGTTGATACACAGCTCTATATTTCTTCACGGCCCCGGCGAAACATACAAATTTGAAAAACTAACAGAATGCATAGTTGAAATAAAAAATTGGATGGCAAGAAATATTTTACTGCTAAATTCTGAAAAAAAAACAGAGGTGTTAATTATTGGACCTAAAACCTCCACTTTTAATAACCTAAAACACAGTCTAATACTCAATGACTGCTCTGTCAATTCGTCATCATCAGTCAGGAACCTAGGTGTGCTATTCAATAGCAATCTTTCCTTTGAAAGCCACATTTCTAGCATTTGCAAAACCGCATTTTTTCATCTAAAAAATATATCGAAATTACGACCTATGCTCACGATGTCAAATGCAGAAACGTTAATCCATGCGTTCATGACCTCAAGGATAGATTATTGTAATGCTTTATTGGGTGGTTGTTCTGCACGCTCAATAAACAAACTCCAGCTGGTCCAAAATGCAGCAGCTAGAGTTCTGACTAGAACCAGAAAGTATGACCATATTAGTCCGGTTCTATCAACACTGCACTGGCTCCCTACTAAACATCGTATAGACTTTAAAATCTTGCTAACCAGGGACACTTCCTATAACACCTGATGTACTAGTTGCATCAGAAGAAGAATGGCATCTACGCTAATATTAGTATCTTTCCTTCTTATTCCGAGGTCACCGCAGCCACCTGTATCCAGATCAGACGGTCACTGCAGTCTCCCGGATCTAGTCCGTGCCCATCAACACCCAGAGATATCCTCTACAGCCCTGAATGTCAGCAGAGACCACATCAACTAGATGAGCCCCAGAGACAGATCATCAGTAAAGACCTCATCACCTAGACGGCCATCGACGCAAGACAGCGAAAACCAGGTGAGTCCTCTCCAATCTGATTTTGTGGCAACTTGGAACTCTTGTATCTACATTAATATTAGTCTGTTTGTTTCTTATTCCCAGGTCACCATAGCCACCAGATCCAGTCTGTATCCAGATCAGATGGTCACTGCAGTCCCCTGGATCCAGTCCAAACCAAGAGCAGATGGTGAATCAACACCTACAGCCGAATGTCAGCGGATACCGTGTCAACTAGATGAGCCCCACAGACAGATCATCAAGAAAGAACTCCTACCCCAAACGGCCACCGGCACAAGGCCATGGGAACCAGATGAGTCCTCCCCAATTTGACTTTGTTGCACTATGGAACTCTTGCATTATTATTGACATTTTACATTTTATTTTAATACTGTAAGGTTGCTTTGACACAACTTGTATTGTAAAAAGTGCTGTATAAATTATCTTGACTTGACTTCATTTCAATAGAATTTCACACAGTATTTAATGCAGTGTTAATTTAGTTGACGAATAATTTGTCAATATTCACCAACAACATGTTTTTACACCGAAGAAAACGAGATGATAACAAAAAAAAACTTGTTTTAAATGACAAAAACTATGACGAAATTCTATTGACATCTTCGTCAACAAATAAAAACGAGATGAAAATGTTAGTTGGATGATTTAGGAAGAGATTCATTCAGAACGAATCTGCTGCAGTAAGCAGGTTAGCCTATTGATCTTTCCTGTGGGACATAAGCTGGCATACATTTGCTGCACGTTTCATAAAATGTTAAAAAATTTAAATATCTCGGAGTAAGAAGAACAGACATATGGATAAATTTGACGACGCAAAAGATAATTCAATTCAGTGCATTTTTTGAGCACCTCTCACACAGCACACAAGTACACTTTCACATCTCATGAACGGAGAAACACAAAAATTATGTTAAATTGTCAGTTTTGATGAGTATTCACGTAAACACACTAGGTTACATCTTAGGTGAACGTAAACAATTGGGAGACTATCAGACGTGTATCAGTACATTGCACCTGTGCATTCGATTTTAAAGCATAATTTAGTTGCTACTGTCTGTGGCATTGATGTTAATAAAGCAACAAAAGACACTCACTGCTCTTGACTCAGTCACTTTAGTAGCCCTAATAAAGATTAATCTAAATTTATTTATATAAATAAATGTCTGCTTGAAAAAATTAAGAATGTAGTAAACAAGTTGTTGTAAAGAATGCATAATTAGCCTATGTGTTCTTGTTTCTTTATGAGAAATTGTTTCATTTAATTTTAATTATAAAGGCATGTTGCATGTCACAGCATTTAAATTTGAGTATATCATGATAAAACCTAAATATGAAACCTACATGAGTTTGGTAACTTTAGAGAAATATTTAATAAATGCATTACACTGTAACTAAACCCATTAGATTTTAGCCAACTAAATCTGCTGTAGATTTAGTCGACTTAAATCTTATGATATTTACCCCCAGTTTCACAGACAGGTCCTAGACTAAAATTTAAGTCTGAGCTGTTTCAACTGAAATAAACTTGCACTGACTGACCTTAAAAATATACCAGTGCTTTTTTTTGTTTTAAGACGCACACCAGTAATGTTTTTTTTTCTAAGCATGTTTATAAAAATTACTTAAATGTCCTAATTGATCTATGGCCTAATCCTGGCTTAGTCTAAGCCTTGTCTGTGAAACCGGGACTTAGTCGACTAAAACTAGCATAAAACTAAACAATTCAGATGACTAAAACTAAACTGCATTTTAATCAAAAGACTGTGACTAAAAGTAAATCAAAATTTCCTGTCAAAATTAACACTGATTTAATGAAATGTTTGTTATTAACATTTTTAATGCATCATGAACTTGTCTTAATATACTTTAAAATTCCCTTCTCCTTGAATGCGTGATACAATTTAGCTGAAATGAGTCATCTTATGAGGCAGCATAATTAAGTTGCCTTTTGGAGCAGACTTCAGTCCAAGAGCGCACCTGTTGACAAAAAGAGCATCTCTAAAGTGTTGTGTTTTGCATAAGTAGCTTCCATCTTGTGGTCAAAACAGGAAAAAGTTACATTTTTGCAGTGCAGTGTTAACAAGTCATGCAACTGATTAGTTTGCTTCCAAGAGTAACTCTGCCTGTGCCCCAATGTGCATACTATCAATCCTAAATTCTATGTGACAGTAATTTTTTGACAGTAAATGCTCTGCCATGCCTCTACTGCAACAGTCTTCAGTTAATGCTTGTTCTTGCGGCATTTTCCCTTTAGTTTTGTCTTAAGCAAGTGAAATGCATGCTCAAATGGATTCAGGTCAGGTGATTGACTTAGCCATTGCATAACATTACACTTCTTTCCCTTAAAAAACTCTTTGGTTGCTTTTGCAGTATGCCTTGGGTCATTGTCCATCTGCACTGTGAAGCACCGTCCAATAAGTTCTGAAGCATTTGGCTGAAGATGAGCAGATAATATTGCCCGAAACACTTCAGAATTCATCCTGCTGCTGCTTCACTGATGAGGTGGTAATCTTAGGATCATGAGCAGTTCCTTCTCCATACTCTTCTCTTCCCATCACTCTGGTACAAGTTGATGGGGGTCTCATCTGTCCATAGCATGTTGTTCCAGAACTGTGAAGGCTTTTTTAGATGTCGTTTGGCAAACTCTAATCTGGCCTTCCTGTTTTTGAGTCTCACCAATGGTTTACATCTTGTGGTGAACCTTTTGTATTCACTCTGGTGAAGTCTTCTCTTGATTGTTGACTTTGACACACATACACCTACCTCCTGGAGAGTGTTCTTGATCTGGCCAACTGTTGTGAAGGGTGTTTTCTTCACCAGGGAAAGAATTCCTCGGTCATCCACCACAGTTGTTTTCCGTGGTCTTCCGGGTCTTCTGGTGTTGCTGAGCTCACCGGTGCGTTCCTTCTTTTTAAGAATGTTCCAAACAGTTGTTTTGGCCACGCCTAATGTTTTTGCTATCTCTCTGATGTTTTTTTTTTTTTCAGCCTAATGATGGCTTGCTTCACTGATGGTGACCGCTCTTTGGATCTCGTCTTGAGAGTTGACAGCAACAGATTCCAAATGCAAATAGCACACTTAAAATGAACTCTGGACCTTTTATCTGCTCATTGTAATTGGGATAATGAGGAAATAACACACACCTGGCCATGGAACAGCAGAGAAGCCAATTGTCCCATTACTTTTGGTCCCTTAACAAGTGGGAGGCACATATACCAACTGTTCCTACACCGTTCACCTGATTTGGATGTAAATGCCCTTGAAATTAAACCCACTAGATGTCTGACTAGATGTTGTTTGGACGTGTCTTTCACATCTTTGCGCAGTGGGAAGCTGACAGTCTGCAGTTCAAATCCATTGTGGTGGTGTATAGAGCCAAAAATGTTAGAATTGTGTCAATGTCCCAATATTTATGGACCTGACTATACACACACACACACACACACACACACACTCTCTCCCTCTCTCTCTCTCTCTCTCTAATGCATTTATCATTAAAATTGATGACCATGTTCTGTAGGCACAGTAAAAGAGAATATCTGCACTGCATGTTCAGTGATCACATGGTTGACTACTTATAAATGCACACTGAATGAACATTTAACAAACAAAACCATCAACATGTTTCATGTTAAAAATGATCTCAGCCAAATTAAAAATAAGGCCATGACAAGAACACAGAAAAGAAAAAAAACACACAAAAGTAGTCATGGTAAGTACTGATTTATTTCTTCTGATAATGTCTGCCTGTCCAGTTTAACACCCAATCTAAGAATTTAGAATTGTATGCTAGCTATCTAATATATCATTATTAATCATTAACAATCCGTAAAAATGTCTACAAGAGAGGATGCTGGCTTGAGTATTTTAAATGTTAAGATGTGTTTAACTGATATTTTAAACCAGCGGTAGAATAAAGCATAGATAAGAGGATTCAGACCGGAGTTAACATACAAAGTCCATATTAGAAATGTCATTGTGGCAGAAGAGATTATAGTAGTCCCTGTTACAGACAATATATAAAAGGGAATATAGCAAAGCAGATAAACTGTCACAACGATTCCTAATGTCAGAGCAGCTTTGCTCTCAGATTTTCTCTTCACTGAACCTTCCATTTCACATTTACCACTCTTCATCAGAGAGTTTATAACTTTCACTTGCTGATGTGCAACATAAAATACCCTCAAATACAAAGTTATAATTATAGTACAGGGTAACAAGAAGGAAAAGAACATGTCAGTGAACGTCCATGAAAAATTTATTACTAAAAAGCATCTTCCATAGCATACATCTTGTCTTTGGGATGCTTCAAAATATCTGCCACTAATTAAATAGCCAATGTTGTACGTTGAGGAGAAAAACCAGCAGAGACAGATGCATATTAAAGTTCTGGTCATGGTTATTTTACGTGGGTACTGTATAGGGTGACAAATAGCCACATAACGATCAACAGCAATTAAAATTATGTTACAGATAGATGTTGAGATAACCAGTCCCATGATTATCATAAACGCATCACAGAAGGTGTCTCCAAAATACCAACACGTCTCAATCAGTTTAATAGCATCCACGGGCATTACAATAAGTCCAACAAACATGTCGGCCACAGCCAGAGAGAGAATGATCAGGTTGGTTGGAGTGTGAAGTTTCTTGAAGTGAGAGATGGAGATGATCACCAGCAGGTTCAGAAACACAGTCCATGCTGACAGCAATGCAAAAAACACATACATGATAATGTATTCATGACTGGAGCGTTTTTCCTTGATACATGATGAGTTGATTGCAGGAAAGCAGTAATGAGTCTCATGTTCCTCTGTCTCATAGGCCATGTGTGAGTCTCCTCCTGTTAGGAGTTTGTTCTGCTTTCCTCACGGTCCTTTCATTTATACAGTGTCTGGATCAGACTGAACAACCCATCTACCGCCCACTCTGATGCTGCAAAATGATGTAATTGCTTTCTTTTAATAATTCCAAACTTGGTAGTCAAATTACTGTGCACATAAGTAAACAATCAAGGCATGGGACTAAAATGTTGCTTTTACTTGATGCTATATCCACAATGAAGTCCAAGAACATTTGCATATTGACCATGACATATTGTCATCATACATGCATACATAGATCAATACTCTACTGAACAAAAGAAAAGAATAATGAAAAGAAAGTAAGTTCGGTGAAGAGAGCGCTGATCATTCACTCCCCCCACTGACAATCCCTGCTGGACCTGAGACTCGAACCTACAACCTTCAGGTTACAAGTCTGACTCTCTAACCATTAGGCCATGACTGCCCCCAAAATAAAAAGAACAGCTGTGAAACAGTAAATGAGTAAATGACAATGTTCTTTATTTGGTGAAATACTTACTGCAAAAAAAGAAAGGCTCACAATTGACATTTGTACTGCCAAAATCTCTAACATTTGTTTGTCGATCTCTTTCTTAATTATCTAAGTGCATTGTGAAAAAAATGGAGGATAAATTACAGTGCAGCCCCCAAAATATCCTGAAAGAGACTTTACACTAACATTCAGAGCTGCATGATAAATAATAATTTTAGCTCTCAATAAATTTACCATGTTATGTACCCTGAAAGCATTTCAAGCATTTGCATTATCATTGGCCTCTACAAGCTTTCATGACTGCAGCTTCCATATTTCAAAAGTTTAAATCCCCCAATCAGAGTGTTTCTTTTAAATTAACACATTTTCTACCCAGTGGTACCCAGAAAGAGCAAGTATTCACAAAGTTCCATTTTCATTCAGTTGAATTACCTCAGACAAACAAATAACATTGGCCATGACAAGAACTAGTCAGGTTAGAACTGGTTTATCAATGCCATAATAAATGTTATTATTTACCTTAATTTAAATGTAAACAATCATATCAAGGAACATTAATTCCATTAAGGAAAACTAATACTCATTGCTGCTGAAGATACATGAAGGTCTTAAAGAAGAAAAAACTGACAATTAATAGCTACAAACAAATAGCTTACAAGCACACTTAGCAGTATACAAGGAAGGACTTCAACCTATGTTACAAATTAGTTTAAATCCACATTTGTGTTTAAACTTAAATAATTATGTCATTATTCAGCATCAGAGTGGGCGGTAAATGGGCGATCCAGATACTATATAAATGAAAGGACAGTAAGGAGAGCACAACAAACTCCTAACAGGAAGAGACTCAATCATGGCCTATGAGACAGAGGATCATGAGATTCAATACTGCTTTCCTGCCATCAACTCATCATGTATCAAAGGAAAACGCTCCAGGCATGAACACAATATAATTTACCTGTTTGTATCACTGCTGTCAGCATGGACTGTGTTTCTGAATCTGCTGGTGATCATCTCCATCTCTCACTTCAAGAAGCTTCACACTCCAACCAACCTGATCATTCTCTCTCTGGCTGTGGCAGATCTGCTTACTGGACTTATTGTGACACCCTTAGAGGGCATCAAGCAAAATGAGACATGTTGGTACTTTGGTGATACTTACTGTGGACTGTTTGTAATTCTCGTTAGGCTGCTCCTTTGTACATCTGTTAGTAATTTAGTTTTAATTGCTGTCGATCGTTATGTGGCTGTGTGTCACCCTTTACTCTACCCACAGAAAATAACCACAACTAAAACTTTAATAAGCATTTGTCTCTGCTGGCTTTGCTGTTCAGTTTATAATATTGAGAATGTAATTAGTAACGGATATTTTAATATCTCACACAAGAGGTTATGTTATGGTCAGTGTATTATTATGCTTAATCTTGCTTGGAGATTTAGTGATTTGACCATTTTCTTTCTATTTCCTTGTGTTGTGATTATTACTGCATATTTGAGGATATTTTATGTTGTACAATGGCAAGTGAAAGTTATAAACTCTCTGATGAAGGGTGGTAAATGTGTAGTGGAAGGTTCAGTGAAGAGGAAATCTGAGAGTAAAGCTGCTCTGACATTAGGAATCATTGTGACAGTGTATCTGCTTTCCTGGATTCCTTTTAATATCTGTTCACTAACAGAAATCACAACAATATCTTCTACTACAATGACATTCCTATCATGGACTCTGTATGTTAGCTGTGGTCTGAATCCTCTCATCTATGCTTTATTTTACCGCTGGTTTAAAATCTCAGTTAAACACATTATAACTCTTAGAATATTTCAGCCAGCATCCTCTCTAATAGACATTTTTACAGACTATCATTCATGATTAACTAAATATTAAAGGAACTGTTTACCCAGAACTGTGCAGATTAAAGATGCAATAAACAATATCTGTTCTTTCTTCTAAGAAAGCATTACATATATTCCTCACAGAGACATGATCCCAAAGCACACCGCAATAATCAAATTAATTCACTGCTAAAAATAATCAGTACAAAGAAGTATCATGTAATAAAAATGGACTGCTTTAACCAATATGTCTGTTATGTATATATGCATGCTTATTAAAGTATCACGGTATTACCTTATCAACATGCTAGCATCAAACTTACAAATGACAAATGTATAAATGTATCACATGTGTGTTCATTTAATAAAATGAAAAAAAATGTATCACAAATATTACCAACAAGGAACCCAATATCTCTGTAAATGTATATAAGGCCCCACCACAGTCTGTATATTGTGTTTGTTGCAGATGTATCTATAGCACCCGAGACTTCATACAAATGTATTTCAGTCACACTCCTCAATGCTAAACACAATTATTAAATATATTGTTTAAAATATGGTTTATTTACATTAATTATTAAGTAATAATAGTTCATCAACAACAACAACAAAAACAGCCATTAAAAAGTTGCTAGGCAATTCAGTCAAGAATGAAGGCAGCTTTCTGATATACAGCACTGAATTTACATAAACACGTGATTTTGCCAAAACTATCTTCTCTGGAACAAATAATAGATTAAAGAGACTAAAAACTACTGTTAGATTTACCCATAACAAATTATATCTCATGTGTAACCACTAAAGATACATCAGAGCCAATGGTAAATTCCAGAAGATCTGGCCGCGGTGAGGCCACTCTCGAGCGGATTGATGAGTGCGATAACGAAAGCAAATTCTCAAATAGATCAAATAGAATCTTTATTAACAAGCTGCATATTTAACCTATAAAAATTAATGTATTTAACAATAACTATAAACATTAGAAAATATTTTACAGGCATAGTAAGATCACTGTTCACAATATTCAATTGAGGGTAAGAATTATGAATATATATGAATATATGTCTTCAGAAAACTTTACGTTCTTTTTTTTTTTTCATCTTGCCTCTATATAACGCATATTAAAGTAGTGTTTAAGCCAAAGACTATAGAATACCAAAGACATGTCACTCGTGTAGTTTTGAATGGGGAACAATGAAACGGTCATCATGGCCGCGAAGCTCCGCCTTCTTAGTGAAAGAGCCAATCGTTGATCAGTAAAGTCAGCGCGTCACAGCATCTGCCGTTAGAAGTCCCGGTTGCTATAGAAACAGCCGGCGCTCTAAGACGTGCGTTCAGTATTGCGCATGCGCACTGGCTCATCTAGCCGGAAAAATAAGCGTTTTTTTAACGCTATTCAAGCACAAGGAACCATATTTATGAGGCAGTTCTTGTTGGATTTCTTTGGAGATTTAAAATATGAAATTTAATCGTAAGCTTTGTGAACAGTTTAGGAGAATTTGATGTTTCCCCATTCAAACAGATAGGAGCTGCACTTGTATGCCCGAGAGGCGTTTCAAAGATGGCCGCCGAGTGACATGACTTGCCTTAAAGGGACTTTGGTTTAAGCACAGCGCTGCTGTTTACAGTGGCGACCAGAGAAAATGCTGTATCTGCTTTTCAATAAGCACCACCTGCTGCCAGAGACTGAATCTGCATTCTCATTTAGCCCGTCTGCTGTTTTTGTTTTGTGCAGATGTTTTATGTAGTATGTTCACAAAGCTCAAGACCTTTCTGTTTTTGCTTCAACCTAATTTAAATGAAAAACTGCACATTTTAAATGTTTTCAATCTACTTGTGATTAAAATGCTACAGACAGCTTGCCCTATATTAGAACTAATTAGAGATGCACAGATTGACCAGCTAGTGATCGGAATTGGACGATTTTTTTGCATGATCGGCCCGGATCGGTGACCGGCCGGTCAATGCCTAGTCTTGCCGATTCCGAGCCGATCATGCAATTACATCACAGCTACGCGCACGCACTCACAGTCGCGTCAAAACATTTAATTGGTTTGGAAGTTTTTTTTCTGTCAGTGAAGATGACACAAAGATGTTTTGTAACATTTGTAATGCCAAAATACAACGTGGGGAAACAACCACAAAAAAAAAAAAAAAAAATGGAACAACAAACCAAATAAGACACTTAAAACACCATCACTCAGCTGAATATGCCCAGTTTAAAAAAGGGGAAAGCAGCGAAAGCTAGCGCTCCGAGTCCAAGCCAAAGCTCGCCAAAGTGTTGAAAGTGAGCGCTTGTTTAGCTTAGCTGGACATGTGGTAGATCGCGACCCACGTCTCTGCATATTTTGCATGTCTCTCTTAGTTAACACACCTAATTCAGATAAACAGCTCGTTAGAAGTAGGCTCTGTTAATGAACTGTGTTCCCATTAACATGGTCCCTGTATAGTCGTCATTGCACCCTACTCCCTTGAAGTTTACTACATTTCGGAACATTCATTCACATATTTGCACTATGCCACCGCATACAGCGTCTTCACACTAGGGCTGGGCGATATGGCAAAAATGTAATCTCGATAATTTTTTCCCATACTGAACGATAACGATATATATTCCTATATAAGCTGCTGATGTTGCCAGCTTTAAAATAGTATCCCAACAATGACTAAAGCCGCAAAAATTAAAGGGTTCATTAAATTACATTTTAAACTATAGTTTATTAACAAAAACAGATTACAGATTTGGCCTTTAAAGTTAAAACAGATTACTAAAATAAATGAAATAAAAGTTGTGACAGAGTAAATGAGAGTAAATGTACAAAATGTAAACATAAAATTATTGTAAAAACATAATTTGTAACATTTATTTATTTAATTATTATTAACACAATTGTTCATTTTCTCGATCATAGATTGAGATATTTCAATTAGAGGCAACCACTGCATTTTTAAACAATCTACAGTATAAATAACAAAAAAATTACGAGACAATTTTTCTTAATTGTAATAAGAGAAAACAATTCAGCCATAATCAAAGTAGGCTACCCTCTAAATATTCAAAGTGCAAATAGAGACCGAATATTTCAAGCATAATGCACAGCTATACACATACACAACCCATTATAGCCTACATGCTAATAACAGCCTAGATATGTCATGTAGCCTAATTTGCGTGCGTTGGGGAGTCACTCTCTAAACTTGGGGTATTAAAATTGCTTTTGAATGCGCGGGCATGTTTTGCTTTCGGTTTCAGTTTTAACAATTGCGGCAAATTTTTCGGATAGCCAAACCACTTATATAATGGAATTCGTGCTACGATTAGGTTAGATTCACTTTCGTCGCTGCTTCCACTGTTTTTTTTTTCGTCCTGGTGTTAAGTTTGCTTCGCAAAGTGCGGTAGGAAATGAACTTTGTACTTTGTGCACACACACGCTGCATGCTGATTGGCTGTTATCGCATATTTCTGCTGTGTGATTGGCTCTTAGATTAATCCATATCGAGCAAAAAATGCCTAGAGCTTATCATCGTTATTAACAAATTTTATCGCGATTCGATATGATATTGTTTATCGGCCCAGCCCTACTTCACACACAGCTTCAAATGGAACATATACGCTTGCTTTAAACTTAATAGTTCGCAGCGAGCATATATGTTCCATTTGAAGGTAATTAAAACGTGTGATACGTGAATTTAAATTGTATTATTACAGATGCATGTATGTCACACTTCTTTATTAAGTTTCATCTGTGTGCGGTGGCGTAGCGCAAATATGTGAATGAATGTTCTGAAATGTAGTAACGCTGGATTAATTGGTGACAAGGCAGAAATGCTTCTCTTTATCAAGAAAAATTTGCCATTAATGCTCAAGTAATAGCATATAGTTAGTAATAGAATTAAATAATAGCATTGTTATTTCTAACTGTTTGAAGACACAGTGCACTTTGTTAGTAAAGTTATTGTTGTGAGACGATCCTGTAATTAATGTTTTAAAAATTCTTCCATAATAAAATTCATTTAAGAAAAGTAGATTTTTGTTAGTACTTATAGTGACATTTTAAAGGCACAGAGCACTTTATTTTGTTAAAGTTATTTTATTGTGAGAAGATCCTGTAATGTTTATTAATTTCTTTTATTAAAAAATAAAAAATTGAATTAAAGAAAATATTTCTGTATATGAAAATCAGAATTGGCAAAAATCGGAATCGGCCAAGAAAGTTGCAATCGGTGCATCTCTAAAACTTTTAAACAAATTGTTCATGTACTTGCATTTTCAGTCTACAGTTGCTTTCACAAATCTGCAGTGTTTATGCTTCAAGAAAATAATTAAACCACTGCTCAGCATCAGAGTGGGCGGTAAAGGGTGGTCTAGTCTGATCCAGACACTGTATAAATGAAAGGACAGTAAGGAGAGCAGAACAAACTCAAGGAGGAGACTCAATCATGGCCTATGAAACAGAGGATCATGAGAATCAATACTGCTTTCCTGCCATCAACTCATCATGTATCAAAGGAAAACGCTCCAGGCATGAACATAATATAATTTACCTGTTTGTATCAGTGCTGTCAGCATGGATTGTGTGTCTGAATCTGCTGGTGATCATCTCCATCTCTCACTTCAAGAAGCTTCACACTCCAACCAACCTGATCATTCTCTCTCTGGCTGTGGCTGACCTGCTTACCGGACTTATTGTGATACCCATAGAGGGCATCAAGCAAAATGAGACATGTTGGTATTTTGGAGACACATACTGTGGACTGTTTGTAATTCTCGTCAGGCTGCTTCTTTTTACATCTGTTGGTAATTTAGTTTTAATTGCTGTCGATCGTTATGTGGCTGTGTGTCACCCTTTACTCTACCCACAGAAAATAACCACAACTAAAACTTTAATATGCATTTGTCTCTGCTGGTTTTGCTGTTCAGTTTACAATATTGAGAATGTAATTAGTAACGGATATTTTAATATCTCACACAAAAGATTATGTTATGGTCAGTGTATAATTATGCTTAAGCCTGCTTGGAGATTGACTGATTTGATCCTTTTCTTTCTATTTCCTTGTGTTGTGATTATTACAGTGTATTTGAGAATATTTTATGTTGTACAGAGGCAAGTGAAAGTTATAAACTCTCTGATGAAGGGTGGTAAATGTGTAGTGGAAGGTTCAGTGAAGAGGAAATCTGAGAGTAAAGCTGCTCTGACATTAGGAATCATTGTAACAGTTCATCTGCTTTGCTGGATTCCTTTTAATATCTGTTCACTCACAGATATCACAACAATCTCTTCTACTACAATGACATTCCTATCATGGACTCTATATGTTAGCTGTGGTCTGAATCCTCTTATCTATGCTTTATTTTACCGCTGGTTTAAAATATCAGTTAAACACATTCTAACACTTAGAATATTTCAGCCAGCATCCTCTCTGATGGACATTTTTACAGATTATCATTCATGATCAACTAAATATTAAAGGGATTATTTACCCACAACTGTGCAAAATAAAAATGCAAAGATTATGAAGGCTGCCAATATCTCTTTTGTGTTTAAAGGATGCATCACATCTACTTAAGTAAAAGGGTTTAAAGGTGTACCGAGTAGGCTTTTGTTTCACTATGTCAATGTTCTTGGACTTTATACTGAGACCTGTAATTGTGGATATAGCACAAGGTAAAATTTTATTGTGCCCCCAATTCTGTAGATGACTGGAAAGAAGTAGACTTTGCTTTGTTCATACTTTGTATATCTTCAGTCCTAGTTGCACCTGATTTTATAGAAAGGTGTTTTATATCAAGCAGGCACAGAACATACATGCTAGTCGGCCGTTGGCCGTAATCTCTTTGGTGTGTTCAAGTGCAACTTTCAGGTCAGACACTAGTGATGCGAGGTGACACCAGCCGCCCTCTGCACTGCTATTTATTTTATGGCCGCTTGGTGTCACAGCCTGTAGTCCATAGATATGATAACCAAAGACTGTAGTAGACACACATGCATTACACTGCTTTAACAAAGAGCTAAAGGCAGGCCTCTGCACATGATAAGATCTCCAACACCTTGTATCTGCATTATTACATAATCAACAATCAAATAATATAATTATGAATTAATTCTTATTTTTATTATTTATGCTGATTCCAACTGTCAACATTTAGCTAATTTTAACCCATGAAAACAAACTCTCAGTCCTCTGAGGACAATGCAGCATCAGTGTATTGCATGTATTTGTCTTCACACCCTTAATGAACAGATCAGTCTCAGATTGTCATTGCAGCTGAACTTTAACACTGAACATGTGTTAAAAGGACCCTCGGGATTACTTACAGATGTGAACTACCAAACAGAAACACAAGTGAATTTCCTTCGGCAATTAATTTCAGTCTGAATTTGGTCAAATTAATGAAGATGCAAAGTCACTGTCTAAATGGCAGGTCAGAGGCCTAGTGCACACAAAGTGGCTCGGGCAATTCAAAAGTAGCAATAAACATTGGCCCCTAAAATGTACTAAAATGGTTATGTCTTTGTGGTCTTGTTATATGTAGTCCTTCAGTTTTTAATTCTCTTAAGTTCCGGTTTCCTACACCTATACTTTTGTTAATAAACATCTGTATTTCTTTCTCTGCTCTTTCTCTAAGACATTACATATCACTAACATGCACTGCCTGATCAAACATTTAGGTCCCTGGTCGTCAACTGGTGGACTCCGGTCCGAATCTGGACCGTGAGATGCGTCCATGCGGACCGTGAAGGCTTTTGACATAATGAAATAAAAAAATACCAAACGCTAATTTCTAATAAATAAATTTATATCAAGCACATCAGGGTCGGCGTTTGGGTGCAATCTTCCATTCAGTGATGAGAGCAGAGATTGTTGCATTGCGTACAGACAGATGTAGCTTTCAGTGAGTGAAAAAGGTTGATGCAAAACGCATTATGTTTGGGGTTAGTCGCAATATTGTTAAGTTTCTATTTTTAAATATAGTTTTTTTCAATATACTGTATTTTAATAAATATTTATGTTTTAAACCATGAAGGTGAGCGAATGAATATCACAGAAGCAACGTGAAAACTGCGCAATATTTTAAAGTGAAAGTAAAAACAGCGCTTTCAGCATCTGGCGTGCACATTCTCTCATAGACAATGAGAGATGAATATACTTCATGTGCTGATATTAATTCACTCCCCTAATATTTTTTTTGCGCACCGAACATAGTGGGGAAAACAAAAAGAAACGTATTCTGTGTAAGGGTTGTTTTTGGAAGTTGGTGCTTGAAATAAAGCTCTTAATTTTCATTGATGACTGCAGTGTTATTAGGGGTTGAGTCTTAATTATGATTTCAGGTTGTCTTAAATGTGGGGACTGAAAGACAAGAATTGTGATTGAACTTTAAAAGGCTATCCATTGAATAAATATGAGCGGTGCTTGTTTCAAAGTCAGCTGCGGCGCTGCTTTGTGTACTACCATTCTGAAAGCGCCTCCTGCTGGAAGAGAATGATCTGCCATTTTTAATCAGCTCGTACGTCTGCTGTTGTCAAAAACAACCAACGTGAAAATCAATCCATGGTTTTAAGCAGCAAACTCGTAGTTTTAAATGTGAACTGATGGATTGACAAAATAATGTGTTATACAAATTTAAACAATAAAGGCAGTAACATATGTATATGTTATTTAATTAATATAATACTTGATTGATAATAATTGTTTAAATTAATATAAGGATTGATACTTTTGACCCCTGAAGGCTGAAATGTGAAGTTTATAATTTAAGATTTTTTTTTTTTTTTTTTTTTTTTTTTGTGAAACCTGCATCTGAATTGTAAATCATGCTTTTTACAGTTATTTAAATTATTTCTTCATTTATTTATTTTTTTCAGGTCTTAAATATGCTGCAGATACCCTACTCTTGCAAAAACCATCAATAGGTTTTTATTAGGGCTGTCAAATGTATAAATAAATATACACACAAACATGTAAAGATTTTTTAAAAAAGTTATATGTATGAACAGTTATACTTGTATTTAATTTAAATTATATAAAATTATAAATATTTTAGATTTAAAATGTAAAATATTTTTCTTTAACAAACGTGTGTGTATTTATATATACATAATATATATACACACACAGTACAGTCGTGGCCAAAAGTTGAGAATGACACAAATATTAGTTTTCACAAAGTTTGCTGCTCAACTGCTTTTAGATCTTTGTTTCAGTTGTTTCTGTGATGTACTGAAATATAATTACAAGCACTTCATACATTTCAAAGGTTTTCATTGACAATTACATGACATTCATGCAGAGTCCTTATTTGCAGCGTTGGCCCTTCTTTTTCAGTACCTCTGCAATTCGCAATTGGGCATGCTCTCAATCAACTTCTGGGCCAAATCCTGACTGATAGCAATTCATTCTTTCATAATCACTTCTTGGAGTTTGTTAGAATTAGTGGGTTTTTGTTTGTCCACCCGCCTCTTGAGGATTGACAACAAGTTTTAAGATCTGGGCCAAAATGTCAAAGTTTTGGTCCCCAAACCACTTAGTTATCACTTTTGCCTTATGGCACGGTGCTTTATGCTGGAAAATGCATTGTTCTTCACCAAACTGTCGTTGGATTGTTGGAAGAAGTTGCTGTTGGAGGGTGTTTTGGTACCATTCTTTATTCATGGCTGTGTTTTTGGGCAAAATTGTGAGTGAGCCCACTCCCTTGGATGAGAAGCAACCCCACACATAAATGGTCTCAGGATGCTTTACTGTTGGCATGACACCGGACTGATGGTAGCGCTCACCTTTTCTTCTCCGGACAAGCCTTTTTCCAGATGCCCCAAACAATGGGAAAGAGGCTTCATCTGAGAATATGACTTTGCCCCAGTCCTCAGCAGTCCATTCGCCATACTTTTTGCAGACGATCAATCTGTCCCTGATGTTGTTTTTGGAGAGAAGTGGCTTCCTTGCTGCCCTTCTTGACACCAGGCCATCTTCCAAAAGTCTTGGCCTCACTGTGCGTGCAGATGCGCTCACACCTGCCTGCTGCCATTCCTGAGCAAGCTCTGCACTGGTGGCAATCCGATCCCGCAGCTGAATCCTCTTTAGGAGACGATCCTGGCGCTTACAGGACTTTCTTGGACACCCTGAAGCCTTCTTAACAATGCAGTGGAAAGTTTTTTTTTTCGGGATTAAGTTACTTTTCATGGCAAAGAAGGACTATGCAATTCATCTGATCACTCTTCATAACATTCTGGAATATATGCAAATTGCTATTATAAATAACTTAAGCAGCAACTTTTCCAATTTCCAATATTTATGTAATTCTCAAAACTTTTGGCCACGACTGTACACACTCATATAGTATGTAATTATAAACTTTTATTTTGGATGTGATTAATCATGATTAATCGTTTGACAGCCCTTGTTTCTATATAATTGTCCAGACCTCGGCTGATGGGGTTCATGGACCTATGGACCTCGAGCTAGGTGATGCTTTTTTTTTTTTTTTTTTATGCACCCACAAGAGTCACCTACGAGGGAAACTCCCCCCATTAAAAAAATAAATAAAAATCTGATCTTGAACAAATGTCTGTAAAAATCCTGATTTGAGTATTACTAAAAAAATAATTCTACATGTTAAAGAAAGACTTCAGAAAAATCGTTATCAGTGATGGTATTGGCAGATACTGCTTTCTGTGATTGGCTCTAAATATCTTGATCGGAGTACCATTAGTTTTCTGTGATATCTGCATCTCTAAACGTAACTAGGCCTTGTGATATGCATATCACAATGGTCATTGGCAATATGTTGGTAATTTCAATCTTTCATGAAGCCCTAGTAAAGAAATAACATAGGTTTCATAGACAATTGGAAGAGTTTCTGGGGCAGACCTGACCTGTTGAAAAGAGATGGTCTTCATCCCTCCGGATGTGGAGCATCTCTCCTATCTAGAAATATGGCACATAGTCTTAGCGTTTACACTTGACTAACTGGGGCCCAGGTCAGGAAGCAGACAGACTGGCTAAACCGACCGTCTGCTAGCCGCCTCACGTCACAGAAATCAGTTAATTCTCAGCACATAGAGACCCTTTCACCTATATATCACACTATAGACCATTTCAAGCGCTATTCAGCGGCTTAAGAAAGTGACGTCTTTGGTCCCAGGATGTTTCCGGTTAATGATCCAGCGCATTGAAAACAATGGCGAGAAGCGCTTTATGAACAGTGGGATTGCGGTCATATATACAACCCTCCTGTTTAAATGTGTAATTTAAAATTAGATTCTTGTCGTTCGGTGGTTGTGTGCTTCCCCAGGGTCGGAACTAACATTATGAGACGCGTTTTACGGTATATTTCCGAGAAACGCACCCGAGTTGCGGCAGTGAAGGAGAAGGCTGGATAACAACAAGCAATTCTAGGATATTACAGCGCACATTCCGATTCAGGCAAGTAAATGTCGTTTTTAATTAATCTGATTATATGTATATCTTAACATATATACGTTATATATATATATATATATATATATATATATATATATACACGTTAACTCTTCAAGTATAATGCCGTATAATTTAAATTAGCATTTTGTCATTGTTTACATATGCAGCTTGCATTTTGATTCGTGTGTAACGTTAGTGAAAAAAGGCAAGTTTTTTATTTCTGTTTTATTGCTAAGTGTTATGTGGGCTATAACTAAGTTCATATTAGTCGTCTAGTTATCTTGTCAGTTGACAAATGCAGTGAGTAACATGAAAGTGAACTTGAACGTGGTATTGTGTAACAGTTATCAGCAGTAGTTTACAAAAGGTAATGTTAATGGTGAATATTTTTTCCATCACATAAGCTTTGGTAATGTTAATTCCAATATATACTTACGTATTAAGCAAATAGCATTATTTTTTTAATATTGTGCATTATATTAAATAATTGTTTTTCTACTTTTATCCTTAGGAGAGCCATCATCTGTAGACACCCAAGGACATCTGATCATCCTGTGCAGTGACAAACTACATCTGACCATATGAACACCCAGATGTGTTTGAGAACTTGAGTGTAGTACTCACTAATTCAGTGTAGTACTTAAAGCTACTGATGACCAGGCCAGATACAGACTGCTGCTTTTGACATTTGTTCCCCCTTTGTACTCCATTTCAGTTCAAATGTTGTTTCAGTTGTTGTTGTTTCATTTGTTGAAGCATTTTATGTTCATACAAATATTTACATATCAATACATGTGTTGGAAATAAAAACAGTTGAAAGTGAGAGAATGTTGTTTATATACAGTACTGGTCAAAAGTTTGGACAAAGTATTTTTTTATGTTTTTGAAAAAAAGTCTTTTATGTTCATTAACATGATTTATTATTTAAATGATTTTTTGTTATAAAAAATGTGTTATGCAAAGCTGAATTGGCATCAGCCTTTACATTACACCAGTATTCAGTTTCACACACACACACACACACATATAAATACGTGCATAAAAACAATTATGAATGCTGTATGTAGTGTGTTTGTGCGGGCATTTATTAATCTGCAGATATACAGGTTAATGCAAAACACGGTAGCCTGCATTGAATTGCGTTCGTCTTGTTTATTTGTGATCACATGATGACTCGGAGCATTCATACCCTCTTCTTGCACTGTTCCACAGCAACAAACACGACCAAACCAAACACATTTTGAAATGAATTCAATACGTAATAACAGCATCGAACGCTTAGTTTAACAGCATACATTTAGTGTTGCATTGAAACGATATGTATTGTGAAAAGTAATGTACTAATGAAAACAAATATGTAAACAGAAATACAGACTGACCACGCAATGCAAGTGAATTAATCACGAACAACCTCTCCGGATATCTTAGGAACAAAACATGAAGTAAGTTGCACTCTTTCTTCAGACTGATGGCATCCATTGTACGAATAAATGTTCGCCACATTTCCGTTCTCATCCATGTGATATGCTTTAAGCAATCTCCCATGTACACGCACGCAGCATCGATTAGATAATGAGCAGCTTTTTACCTTAACTGTAGCGTTTTCGCTAGATTTTAAAAGAATGTGCTCGCATTGACAGATCGGAGAAATAGCGCTACCGGAAATGCTTCAGGACCGGACATGCGCAGTAGGGCTCCAACGCGCTTGTTATTGTTTACGTCCTTGAAATGGTCTATAGACACTGTGTCTGTTCCCCGAGCTAGAAAATACAAAAAAAAACGCCTGAATCAAATCAAGACTAACAATTTAATTTAGGGCTGCACGATTAATCGTTTTTAAACCGAAATCGCGATTTGAAAGGGTGCGATTTTCAAATCGCAAGAGCTGCGATTATTTTGATTTATTATCAAATGTGGTTTATTATCTAAGTCGTTACTGACAGGTCGCTTCATGTGCACATTACGTCTTCATGCTTATATTACGTTTGATGCAGAGTTTAACCAATAGGGGGCATTTTAACACTGCATGTAGAGACATGCACAGGACGTATTTTTCAGTGCCGCGTCCGCAGAAATATGTTTATCTCGTTCAGTTCCCGCCTCGACATTCATGTTTTGTTCCGCTCCTGCCCGCATAAAAGTAACCTATATAGTTTTTTTTCAGTACATCAATTGAATTTACATGAAACAGTTTTGTAACATCTCGTAATTTCACAAAACCCCAGCATAAACGCTCCTGATAAAATATTTGTTATATAGGCTAAGCATCAACATTCACAAACCACTGTTATTCTTAACAGAAGAGCAAGCATGAGCTACTGTGTTTATCCATAGCAGAATGCAAGCAGACAAAGCTAAAGTTGACATCTCAGTTCATATGCGATCTCATAAAGCTCTAACACAATGAATATTATGCACAATGAATCTTTCACAATGTCTACACTTCGTGTGTTTTAATTCGCGAGCACGCAATATTCAGCACTGTGCAAGAATGTTTGAGCAGTGAGTGGATTCTAACTTAAACACCTCTGATGATGACTGCCTATCCTTGTGCTTACTAATCATAGCTGTAAGTTATATACTAGTTTTTCTTGCTGCTTTTGTGCAATAGATGAATAACAATATTTTGCTTTTTAGATATTTCTATTTTGCGGGGGTCCCGCGAATCATTTTATTTTCCCGCGTCCCGAACAGCCGCACTCGCCCATCAAGTTTTGTCCCGCGCCGCAGTCGGTTGCCTCGGGTCCCGCTATATACTCCCGTAGGAGTGCAGGTCTCTACTGCATTTACTGAGCAAATAACGTTAACGTCATTTGGAAAAGATGAGCGGGAGCAGCGGCTCAACTTCCCAACAAAGTGTCTCTTAATGTAGGTTATCTTCAGTGTTTTACTGATGTAAAATTGTTTACAGTGTGTTTGGATTCCTAAAAGTTTAAGATTTTAATAATATTTTATTATAGAATTTTAATTGTTAATTTTATTTAAAATACTGTAGTTATTTTCTTAATTTGTCATGATAACTGACAACTTTATTTTAAAAAAGGCAACAATGTTAAAGAGGTTTTAAATAAACAGTAGAACAGTGTAGCATACTTTGTGATTATGCTTGGTCTTTCTTTGGTGCTGTTAAAACCACCATATCAAACCTGTAGCTCTTTTATGAAAAAGTAGTAAATCGCATTTTAAATCGCAAATCGCAATTTTGATCAGAAAAATCGCAATTAGATTTTTTCTCCAAATCGTGCAGCCCTAATTTAATTGATGTTCAACAAATAAAAAATATATATAATACAGAGAAACAATTGATGAAGCTTGGCTTAATGAATATCAGGTCCCTTTCTACGAAAGCACTTTTTGTAAATGATATGATCCCCGATCATAAGCTAGATGTGCTCTGTTTGACAGAAACCTGGCTAAAACCAGACGATTACATTATTTTAAACGACTCCACCCCCCAAGATTACTGTTATAAACATGAACCGCGTCTAAAAGGTAAAGGGGAGGTGTTTCTACTATTTATAGCAATATTCTCAATGTCTCTCAGAGAAAGGGCTTCCAATATAACTCGTCTGAAGTAATGGTGCTTCATATAGCATTTTCCAGAGAAATGAGTGCTAATGATAAATCCGCAGTGATGTTTGTACTAGCTACTGTTTACAGGCCACCAGGGCACCATACAGACTTTATTAAAGAATTTGCTGATTTTCTATCCGAGTTAGTGTTGGCCGCAGATAAAGTCTTAATAGTGGGTGATTTTAACATCCATGTTGATAATGAAAAAGATGCATTTGGAACAGCATTTATGGATATTTTGAACTCTATTGGGGTTAGACAACACGTGTCAGGTCCTACTCATTGCCGAAATCATACTCTAGATTTAATACTGTCACATGGAATTGATGTTAATGGTGTTGAAATTCTGCAGCAAAGCGATGATATCTCAGATCATTTTCTAGTCTCTTGTATACTCCAGATATCTAAAACTGTAAATTCAACTCCTTGCTACAAGTACAGTAGAACCATCACTTCTACTACAAAAGACTGCTTTGTAAGTAATCTTCCTGAGTTATCTGAATTCCTCAGCATATCCAATAGCTCAGAGAAACTTGATGTAATAGAAACTATGGAATCTCTCTTTTCTAGCACTTTAGATACAGTTGCTCCAGTGCGCTTAAAAAAGATTAAGAAAAACAGTGTAACACCGTGGTATAACGATCACACTCGCGCCCTAAAGAGAAAAGCACGAAAAATGTAACGCAGCTGGAGGAAAACAAAACAAGAGGTTTTTCGTACTGCTTGGCGTGAATGCAACTTATCTTATAGAAAAGCATTAAAAACTGCCAGATCGGATTACTTTTCATCTCTCTTAGAAGAAAACAAACATAACCCTAGGTATTTGTTCAATACTGTGTTTAAGTTAACGAAAAATATAGCAGAAACAGGTGCAGACATTTCCCAACATCACAGCAGTAATGACTTTATGAAGTACTTTACCTCCAAGATAGACACTATTAGAGATAAAATTGTAACCATACAGCCGTTTCCCGTTACAGTATCGCATCAGATAATGCGTTGTAGATAATACACTCATTCTGTATTATAGGAGAGGAAGAATTGTATAAAATTGTTAAATCTTCTAAACCTACAACATGTATGTTAGACCCTATTCCATCTAAGCTACTAAAGGAGGTACTTCCAGAAGTCATAGATCCTCTTCTGAATATTATTAATTTGTCACTATCATTAGGATATGTTCCCAAAACCTTCAAACTGGCTGTTATTAAGCCACTCATTTAAAAAAAACACAACTTGACCCCAATGAACTAATTAACTACAGACCAATTTCGAATCTCCCTTTTCTGTCAAAGATACTAGAAAAGGTAGTATCCTCACAACTATGCTCCTTCTTAGAGAAAAATGGTATCTGTGAGGATTTCCAGTCAGGTTTTAGACCATATCATAGTACTGAGACTGCTCTAATTAGAGTTACAAATGACCTGCTCTTGTCAACCGATCGTGGTTGCATCTCTCTATTAGTGCTACTGGATTTTAGTGCTGCGTTTGATACAATTAACCACAACATTCTTTTAAACAGACTTGAAAATTATGTAGGCATTAATGGTAGTGCACTGGCTTGGTTCGAATCGTACTTATCAGACCGTCATCAGTTTGTGGCAATAAATGAAGAGGTATCATTTAAATCGCAAGTGTAGTATGGAGTACCTCAAGGCTCAGTACTAGGGCCATTACTTTTTACGCTTTACATTTTACCCTTGGGAGATATCATCAGGAAACATGGTGTTAGCTTTCATTGTTACGCTGATGATACTCAGCTCTATATTTCTTCGCAGCCTGGCAAAACATATAAATTCGAGAAACTAACAGAATGCATAGCTGATATTAAAAACTGGATAGTGAATAACTTCTTACTGTTAAATCCTGAAAAAACAGAGGTGTTAATTATTGGACCTAAAACCTCGACAAGTAATGACCTAAAACACAGTCTGAGACTAGATGGCTGCTCTGTAAATTCGTCGTCATCAGTTAGGAACCTAGGCGTCCTATTCGATAGCAATCTCTCCTTTGAAAGCCACATTTCTAGCATTTGCAAAATCGCATTTTTCCATCTTTAAAATATATCGAAATTACGACCTATGCTATCAATGTCAAATGCTGAAACATTAATTCATGCGTTCATGACCTCAAGGGTAGATTATTGTAATGCTTTATTGGGTGGTTGTTCTGCACGCTTAATAAACTCCAGCTGGTCCAAAATGCAGCAGCTAGAGTTCTTACTAGAACCAGAAAGTATGACCATATTAGCCCGGTTCTGTCAGTACTACATTAGCTCCCTATAAAACATTGTATAGATTTAAAAATCTTGCTAATTACTTATAAATCCCTCAATGGTTTAGCTCCTCAGTACTTGAGTGAGCTTCTATCGCATTATAGTCCCTCACGTCCGCTGCGTTCTCAAAATTCTGGCAATTTGATAATACCTAGAATATCAAAATCAACTGCCGGCGGCAGATCATTTTCTTATCTTGCGCCTAAACTCTGGAACAATCTACCAAACACTGTTCGGGAGGCAGACACACTCTGTCAGTTTAACCCTTATGCGGTCTTCGGGGTATTTTTTACCCCAAAAGGCGTTTGGAAAAATTTAAAAAATGTTCTCTTTGTCCAAGAGACATGAAACTCTGTAAAACTGTAAACACTTTGTAGATCTACAAAAAAAAAAAAAATTGGATTGATAGCATGATTTTATCTTGGTGTTAAAAAAAAACTCACACTCGTGGTCTTTTTAATACAATTTTTGTTATAAAATAATAGTTAAAAAACAAAACAAATGTTATTTTCCTGTTTATTAATGTTTTTACTCCTCATGTGTGCAGTTTTTGGAGGATTTAGGATATTTTTAAAATATATATAAATTTATAAACAAATATTTTGTATAGGTTTTTACACAAAAACAGCTTTTTTTGTAAAATTCCCTTTTATAAAAACCTCACATGACTAACTTTCATTCATGTAGATAAAATGGATAATTTCACACGGTTAAGTGTAAGATTTTTGCCCATCTTTTGGAAAATCCAGTTTTAAACGTAAAAAAAATACTTTTACCAGTAGGTGGCTGCAGAGCTCCACTATATGCTTTTTGCCATTTGACCACCTGAAAGATGTCTTTTCACAAGTTTTTTCAGTTGAGTTCATATCTACATATCATGAAACACACAGGACTACATTTGGAGACCATAAAAACTGCTCTCTTATAATTTGTCAAATAAAAAGTAAAAAAGATGTTGTTGTTGCATTCTTATGTTCATGTTTTGTACTGCAACTCAATATGGAATAGAACTGGTTTTGTTTTAGTACAAAAAATGCTTAACTTTGTCAAAAAGTATTTTTTATAGTAATAATTGTGATTTCATAATATGTAGATATGAATTCAACTGAAAAAACTTGTGAAAAGATATCTTATTGTTGGTCAAATAGCAATTAGTTAATAGTAGTGCTCTGCAGCCATCTAGTGGTAAAAGTTATATATTTTTTACTTTTAAAACGGCATTTTCCAAAAAATGGGCAAAAATCTTACACTAAACCATATCAAATTATCCATGCTATCCCCATGAATGAAAGTTTAAAATGTGGGTATTTTATAAAGTCAATTTTACATAAAAAGCTGTTTTTGCATATAAACCTATTAAAAATATATATTTAATAATTTATATATATTTAAAAAATAGCATAAAAACTGCGAAAACTGCACAAATGTGGAGTAAAAACATTAATAAACAGGAAAAACTTTTTTAGTTTTTTTTGTTACCTTTTATTTTGTTACAAAATTTAAGTTTTGTTGCCTCTCTAGAGACCCCAAAGACCATGAGTGTGATTCCAAAACGAAGACCGCATAAGGGTTAAATCTAGATTAAAGACACATCTCTTTAACCTGTCTTACACATAAAAAAAATTAACACATTCCTATAATTCAAATCCGTTAAAGGATTGTTAGGCTGCATTAAGTCAGCCGGAACCGAAAACACCTCCCATAACATCTGATGTACTCGTTGCATCGTAAAAAGAATGGCATCTACGCTAATATTAGTCTGTTTCATTCTTATTCCGAGGTCACCGTAGCCACCAGACACACTATTGTTCTGTTTAAATACTGTACAGTTGCTTTGACACAATCTGTATTGTTACAAGCGCTATATAAATAAAGGTGACTTGACTTAAAGATGTATGCATTCTCTGACCCACCCCGGCCTCTAAGTATACAGTTCAAGTTCAAAGTATACAGTTGCTCTGTAAAATGGAGTTATGCTACCTCTCAGTAACAATAAATAACACACCTAAATAATCAAACAAGGAGACAATAACTACTCAGGTAATTATTGGTTTAAGAGATTCATTGCACAGTGTAGACACAGTCATTGATTACAGCCATGTTTTTGCAACAGTGCAGAGCTCAGTAAGCTCATGCTGAATTGATGATGAAATGACGGCTCCAGTAATTACAAAAGAATCTGCTTGCTTTAACAACTTAAATAAAAGTTTTATTTTTCACACAACAATTTCTGGACTGGCACCCAAAATTATATGTCGGACTAAATCCAAAAAAGGGTGACTGACAGTGATACCCATAAGCGATAGACAAAAAAGCCACTTGTTCTAATTTAGTGTTTCTTGACTTTGTCAAAAGATTACTCTTTCTGTATAATTTTCATGTTTTTGGACAAGGGCTGGCTTGAGAAACCCGATCTCAAAGACTTACTTTTAGTCATTATTTAGCACACATATTCTGAATGCCTTCAGCAGAATTCAAATTAGCCATTTTAATCTAGATCAATCTAGATTAATTCCAAGATTACAGTGAGATTAATCTAGATTAAAAAAATGTATCAATGCCCACCACTAATTTTTAGACTGCAGTAGGCCCACAGCTGAACAACTTTACTATAGCTGTGTGAGTTGGCCGGTTAGCAAGACACCACATAACATACACAAGTACGTATTTTGAATGATCGCTAGAAAATACAATTATTAATCATAATGTGTTGTTAACTACTTATTCTTTGTAGATTCATCTTTTGGAAGTGAATTTAATCTCACAGCGTAGAATACAGTGTCTTCTCAACATGATGTTAACCACATGGAAATGTTACTGTGTTTGTTGGCAGGCAAGCTGCTCGCAACACAGAATTGGGCGTACATTATGCAAATGTGTTCGTGACGTGTGACCGTAACAGAATAAATTGAATAAAAGATTATTTTTATAAAAAGCATAATAGGACCACCAATGCAGTTTGAATGCAGCTTTAAATTATCCCAAAAATTGCTGTAAACAATCCCAGCCGAGGAAGAAGGGTCTTATCTATCGTAATGATCAGTTATTCGCTTTAAATTACAATTTATATACTTTTAAATCTAAAACGTTCGTCTTGTCTTGCTCTGGCTGAACAGTTTTTTCTGGTTCAAGTGAGTTGTGGTATGTCAAATAAATCGCCGTTTTACCTTTTTTGTTTAGGGTGTTCTTGGTCTTTGCATATTCACTTTGCAAACACTGGGTCAGTATTTCTGCAGTGATGTAGGGTGATTTTGAAATGATTTTTGAAGTAGAGGAGCGGTCTTGAACTAGAAAAAAATAGAGTTCAGGCAGAGCAAGACAAGACGAACGTTTGAAGTTAAAAAGTATATAAATTGGATTTTTTTTTTTTATAACCAATCGTTTCACTAGATAAGACCCTTCTTCCTGGAAGTTCAAACTTGGGGCACCAAGTCCACTATATGGAGAAAAATCTGAAATGTTTTACTCAAAAAACAATTTCTTTACGACAAAAGAAAGACATGATAAGGTGGTGAGTACATTATCTATACATTTTTGTACTCAAAGTGAACTTCTTTAAGACTGTGCCAAACTTTCCGACAAGCTGTTCTATAGACTGCCATGGACCTCATGTTACAATGTAAAAATTAACTGTCTGTTCATGGTACCACAACTCTATTTGACTTCACTTAGTATCATTTTTTGCTGTACGATAACCTAAATAACCTAGTCAAAGAGAGTGAGAAGATTTCAAATAAATTATGAATGAAATATATGATGCCCACAAAAAGAGTTTCTCTGATTTAAAAGGTTTCAAAAATTGCTAACCCTCAGATTTTACAATTATGTGTAACAATTGTTGAAAGAAGAAAATGATTAAAGAATTATCCAGCATCAGAGTGGGCCATAGATGGGTGGGCTAGTATGAGCCAGACACTATATAAATGAAAGAACAGAAAGGAGAGAAGAAATACTCTCTAACAGGAGGAGACCCACTCATGGCTTGTGAGACAGACAAACATGAGACTCAATACTGCTTTCCTGCCATCAACTCATCATGTATCAAGGGAAAGCGCTCTAGGCATGAATACAATATCATCTACATGTTTGTATTATTGCTGTCAGCTTGGACTGTGTTTCTAAACCTGCTGGTGATCATCTCCATTTCTCACTTCAAGAAGCTTCACACTCCAACTAACCTGATCATTCTCTCTCTGGCTGTGGCAGACATGCTTATTGGACTCATTGTGATACCCATAGAGGGAATCAAGCAAATTGAGACATGTTGGTACTTTGGAGACACTTACTGTGGTTTGTTTGTGATTATCGTTAGGTTGCTTCTTTCTACATCTCTTTGTAATTTAGTTTTAATTGCTGTGGATCGTTTTATGGCTGTGTGTTACTCTCTAATATACCCACAGAAAATAACAGTGACAAAAACTTTAATAAGCATCTGTCTCTGCTGGTTTTCCTGCTCAGTTTACAATATCTGGTATGTAATCAGTAATGGATATTTTAACACATCAGACAAAACACTGTGTTACGGCCAGTGTATTGTTTTGATTACTAATGCTTGGAAATTTATTGATTTGATTTTTTCCTTTTTGTTTCCATGTACTGTGATCATAACTGCATATTTGAGGATATTTTATGTTGTGCAACAGCAAGTGAAAGTTATTAATGCTCAAATGAAAGGTGTAAAATGTGTAATGGAAGTTTCAGTAAAAAGGAAATCAGAGAGTAAAGCTGCTTTGACATTAGGAATCATTGTGACAGCTTATTTGCTTTGCTGGATTCCATTCTACATCTGTTCTTTGACAAAACCCACAGCAATCTCTTCTAATACAATGACATTTTTAACATGGACCTTCCATATAAACTCAGGTCTGAATCCTATTGTCTATGCTTTATTTTACCGCTGGTTTAAAATATCAGTTAAACACATTGTAACTTTTAGAATTTTTCAGCCAGCATCCTCTCTGATGGACATTATTACAGATCATTCATGATTTTGGGTGGGTATTTATTTTACTTTTATTTTACAACTCTGAGCACAACCTCTGAGATCAATACCTGAATATAACAGCTTATGTGAAATCTATTCATGTGTTCAGGTACAGGAATACAATTCAATTATCAATGTTAACGTAATATTAGAGATTTACTCACATTTTACTTTTATTTTACAGAAAAAATTAACATGAATGGTGTTTTTAGATAATGTCTAATATGCCTTTGGATTCCAAAGCAGCGCAAAACTTGCACAAGAGAGACAAAAATGAAAAAAAAAGGAAAATCTAATAAGTGGACAAATTATTATTGCTTTATTCCTGTTTTTTTTTTTTTTTTAATACAATTAGTATTTGCTATTAAATTTTGTGCGTCTTAATAATGCTTTTACTTTTTAAATATTTTTTTGCTATGTTTAGATTTTGAAGCACCTTGGTTGGCACACACTGCTTTTTGGGTGCTATATAAATAAATTGAACTTTCAAATTAATGTAAATGTTGATAAGTAATTATATAAATGTATTTCATGTAATGTAGAAATAGAAATTAGCTAAATTTCACTAAAAATGGTTTGTTTATCTGGCATTTGTATACTGTATGCTGTGTATTCTTATTCCTAAAGTATCTTGCTGTTAACTGATATTCTCAAAATTGTGTGCAATAAAGCTTCTACAAATGCTTCATTATGTAGCAGCTCTGCAACGGCTTCCAGTTATATTTTGCATCAATGTAAAGACATTGATGTTAGCATTCCACAGGCTCTGCACCTTCCTGCTTTACCTCACTTTACCAGTCTACATCCCCTCTATAAAGCTGAAGTTGTTTTTCGAACATTTTTGCTCACTGTTCATTGCTGGTGAAATCATGTTCCCAACCCCATCAAAAGAGCTCAATCATGTGTGACCTGTGCTGAGCAAAATGAAAAAATTTTAAAAAATAAATGATTTTCTTCACAATGTCTATTTTAAAAGGAAACTTCAAAATGTATGACTTGGATTTTGACAACAACAAAAAAAACTCAGTTAAACTTGTTTGAAGTGGATAGATTCACCAAATGTGAAAATTTTGAAAAAATTGTCCTCTGAAATGTTCAAAAGCTAAATCACCAAGCAACCATACCTTAAAATCTCTGGTAAAACCATCAGATTTGACACACCGATCTACAAGAAAAATATATATCTTTAAGTTTACATGTAAACTGTGTGGGGTGTTTTGACCAATCACAAAAGAAGTTAGTGTAAAACTTTTTTTCTTCTTTTGCCTGTAGCTCTTGCTCTGTGCATTGCGACTCATTTTGGCAGCACAGGTCACAAATGCTGTTCAAGGGAGCCCAGAAACTGTAGCGGTGCCCCTGCTGATTATTTTGAACTGATTATTTGATGCTCACAAGAATGAGTTATTCTGATTTACTATTTGTTTCGAAAAGGATTTAATCGATTATGTGTACACAGCAAAATTATTAGTGTTGAATAGAGTTGTTTTTATGGTGTTAAAAAGTGTTGATTCTGGGGTTGATTTGAATGACATTAACAATTGCAGTGTAAATCAGTGTTCAGAGACAGTGTTATTTCAGCAAGTTTAACAATTGACACTGTGGATGAGTTGATCGTATTTCCAGTCCTTGCACATTATTTCCATTTTGAATAATGGGGGATAACCGCGAGAAGTGGAGTTTTCCTAAAAAAACAGGTATAACATATTTTTAACCATTTCATTCTATAAATTTATACATTAAGTTTACATTTCTTAACATTTAGAATAATATTGTATATTCTATAACATCGGAGTGCTAACATTATCTGTGTTTAGACTGAGCGGCAGACCACCGTCATGAGCCAGAGACCAGCTTGCAAAATTAGGTAAGTTAAGAGGAGTAAATGCTGATTAGTTTAAACATGTGGCATTATTTTAGACATTGGGGGTGTAAATTACAGAATCATTCCTGTGATTCATGTAATGTTCAGTTCAGCTTCTGCTAACTTGTGTGAGCAGCAAACGGTTAGGCAGGAATATTTTGGACAACGCGCACTCCGTTTCTGATAGTCAATACAAGCAGTTACACTCGCACCATACTCCAAACTAAAGTGCAGAGAACGATCATCAAATGCAGCGTTTTGCGTAGCTATATTAGTGGCCGCGTATTAAAAGAATCGTTCTAACACCAGAGACGTGCATGACATGTTTTGCTTTTCTCTTTTAGTCACCCACAAGATTCTCAACCCTCAGCACAAATAATCATTCCTTCATTTTCTTCAGCTGACCATAAAGGGAAAGAGCAAGACAAAATCAATAAGCACTGGCCAACGGAAAGCTTTACCATAGATAGGCAAATAAGTACGTCTGCATGTTTTTCTTAACATTTGATTATGTAAAAATTTTCTTCTATCATTTTACTAGTCTAAAGTTTCACCTGTTTTGTTGTCATGTTTAATCAGATTGTCCAAGATGCCCTTCAAAAATAGTCCAATGATGAAGAAGAAAATAAGGATACGATGGGCTTGTGCACTTCCATAAGGTAAACTCACAATACTATTGCAAAGTTTGTTTTTTGTATTGATTAAAGGGTTATTTTACCTAAATCAACCCTCCTGTAACCCTCCTAACACTTAAGAGTTTTGTTCATCTTTTAAAGACAAAGTAAATGTAATTAAATAAAAGATTTGTCCCTTCATTGGTAAACAGCAATGATGCTTCCAAAATTTCATCAAGAGATCGGTGTGTTATGCAGTATCATTTGAGCTTTCACAGAAACTGTTAGTTTGCTGATGGTGTTTGTGAATAAGAGCCTAATTTTATTTGTTTATTATATAAGGTCAATGTGTTTTGTCAAAAAATGTGGACTAAACTGCTCAATTCAGATAAATCGGTTTTAGGCAAGGCAAGTTTATTTATAAAGCACATTTCATACACAATGGTAATTCAAAGTGCTGTACATAAGAGGAATTGGAATCATAATATAAAAATCATAATCACAACAATAAAAACAGAAGATTTAAGAACATTTAAAATGATTTAAAAATTTATTTAAAATTAATTAAAACAGTAGAACTGATTATACATAAAATAATGCAATCTGTTCGGACATAGCACACTGCTCATTCAATAAATTCACAACTAAACAGATGAGTTGAGTCTGCATTTAAATGTGGCTATTGTATTAGCACATCTGATCTCTTCTGAAAGCTGGTTCCAACTGTGGGTGGCATAATAGCTAAAAGCGGTTTCCCCTTATTTTGTGTGAACCTTTGATATTACTAACTGACTCGATCCTAGCGATCTGAGTTGTCTGCTGGGTTTGTATTCAGTGAGCATTAGAGGATGGATACCCGAGCCCAGCCCGACCGTACCAGACGAAACCCGACAGGCCGGGCCGGGCCGGGCCGGATATTTAGAAATGATGCTCGGGCTCGGTCACATCAGCGCGAAACACATCAGGCGCATGCCTGTGTTATAACGGCGCTTTTTGCCCAGTGTCCACTGATGCTCCCATCTGTTGACATTTCCGAACGCTCTCCTGCAGTTGCTTAATAAAACCGGGCTTTCCCCACAAAAAAAGTGCATGTGTCATTAGTATGAGAAAAAAAAGAGATTTTAACTGTGTTGGGCTGGGATCGTGCTCGGACATAAATATCTTAATGCTTGTCGGGCTCGGTTACTGCTCTGTCGGACGCAGGCCGGGCTCGGACAGAAAAATGCGGCTCAATCCGCACTCTAGTGAGCATATGTTCACCAGCCTTGAGGGCCAAATCGTTTGCGAAGGGATCCAGTCCACCTTTGTGACAGGGTTGGCGTATTTTTTTTCCCCCGTTTTTATATCTTTAACCTACAGTAGCAGGAGGAGGCAGCCTGCACGCTTGAATTTATCCAGAGATAAGATATTGTCTGTTAACACCTGCATTTTTTCTGGCCTCTAGCTGTGGCTCAAGCATGGTTTCAACAGGTCTGGTGATGGGATTTAGCAATTAACTTTGATTTAGAAAGTTGAAATCATCCCGAAAAAGTTAGAAAGTTTTAGTGCAGCTTACAATATTCACAGAGGCAAGAAGATAGTGCATGTTGAGGATAGTTCATGTACATTTGTTGTCTTTGTTGAACCGTCAATTCACACGTCAACAGCCTCTTGCGCAAGCTCATAGACTTTCAGTGGGATTTCATTTGAAAATGGTGAGTAAGATGTATACATTGCACACATGTTCAAACAGCAATGACTCAGGAGGCTGGGGAAATTCATTCTAATGTTCATTCTCAACTGCCTTTCAAAGTTAGAATGCTGAACTCCTCTTTCATGCTCTTTTGCCATTCTTTTTTTGTTCTTTCAATGAATTAGGGGTGTCAACAATAATTGATTCGGCGATGCATCGCGATGCAGGGCATGAATGATTCAGCATCGATGCGGCAAAGTTGCATAATCGATTATGTCACTGTTTATTTTCTGGCGGAAAATAAAGTTGTGAAGTTTCAAATACTTCCGGTTCCTGGGAAAAACAAAAACAACGAGCAAGATGGCTGAGGCGGAGGGAGATGACTGCGATAGACGGGTAATTAACCATTTAGAACGTACGATCACACCAGTGTGATTTGTCTTGGCTGGTCCCTGAAGCATACGATCACACCGGTGTGATTCGAACGTTTGCTGCATCACGTCATCAGCTGCTAAATTCAAATCGGTTTTGGCACGTTGGCTGGCGCTGAGCCATATCGAACGCGTTGAGCGCTTGTCATATTATCGCTACTATTCAGTGTTTTCAACCATATGATGGTTATTTTAGGTTTCAGACATTTAAATACACAAGTACTAGCAAAACCATACATTTATAGTTTGTAAAACACACACTGATGTCTATAGAAGAAGCAATAATGATCCTACAAAAATATTCTGACAACGTATTTTATTGATATCATAAACAGATAATGTAGGTAACTATAACGTTCACTCTCCTCTTGTCCCAGATCACCAGAGACTTACTTTAATGTCTTTCGGGAGGAGAGAATACATTTGCGTGTTGCAAATCCCACAGCTCGGATTCAGCGCGAACAAACATGGTGGCGCCCATCACCCGGTATAGATTAACTAACGCGGTCATTATAAAAGTATTTCAACTTTTAAATACATTTCCTTGCACATATTTCGAAATCGGAATATCAGATATTTCATAATATAGCGAGCATGCTTGTGAATATCAATAATAAAAAAGGGAAAACGAAATAAAAGCGATCCATGTGTCTCACAGTGCTGTTGTGGCTGCGGTGTGTAACATGACGCGTCGCCATGGAAACAGTAATGCGAAACATTCCAAAATAATGGCCTTATTTTAATATTTGAAACTCATGTGTGAACAGGTTAGAAACGCGCCCAAAGCTTGGAAAGCGGACATCTGGGCACATTTCGGCTTGTATTACCTCATGACTGATGAAAAATTTGCCTTGTGTGCAGTAGAATTTTGATGCATCGTAATGCATCGTAGAATCGAATTGAATTGAATCGTTACCTGGTGAATCGTAATCGAATCGAATCGTGAGGGCAGTGCCAATGCACACCCCTACAATGAATTGTACTCATCACACTTTCTATTATTTTATGTTATTCTGTCTGTTTTGTGTTCTGTTTCTAAAATTAGCTTTAGTTAGGTCAAGTCATGTGATATAATTTTGGATTAAAAATGTGAAATTATGGAACTCATCTCTCTCTTTCTCTCTCTCTCTCTCTTATACAGACCCAAGTTTTATTGTTTATTGCTCTTTATTGATGAAGAGTTCCATTAAGTGTTAAAGGATAACTGTTGCCAAAATGCAACCTGGGCTGTTTTTTTTTTTTACTGTAAACGAGACAAACTTATATCTAAAAGCATAATTATGACAAACGAGACGTTTTTGAGATTGACCGTGATGTAGTTTTCTTGGTCAGTGGCCGGTGAATGGGAGAACTAGGGGCATATTTTTGAGCTTATCAAAATCGATATTTTTACAACACTAAGGCAGCTCGAAACACCATGAAACTTTGCTCGAAGTATCGCCTGGGCCTCTACACATGAACTTGAGCATTGACAACATTGTGTACACAGAGTTTACTAAAAAGAACGTTTTTGAACAACTCACTTTCACTGTTTGAGTCTCCGTCTTGCCAGACAAAAAGTATCGATCTCCGAATGCGATGTAATACTGAGGAGAGTAAACATGGATAGCTCCTAAAGCATATTTCCATATAAAAGCACGGCAAATTCGTTGTTTTGTCATAAGTGAAAAACAATATTAACCTTCTAGTTGTAAAAAGAGCCTCATATAAGAAACATTAACATATAAGAATCTCACACTCTGAGATCGATACCTTTTGACTGGCAAGATGGAGACTCAAACAGTGAAAGTGAGTTGTTCAAAAACGTTCTTTTTAGTAAACTGTATACACGAACACTGTCTGAGACCCAGACGATACTTCAAGCAAAGTTTTATGGTGTGTCCAGCCTTCTTGGTGTTGTAAAAATATTGATTTTGAGACGCTCAAAAATATGCCTCTAGTTCTCCCATTCACCGGCCACTGGCTACAAAACTAAATCACGGTCAATCTCAAAAACGGCTCGTTTGTCATAATTATGCTTTTAGATACAAGTTTGTCTCGTTTACAGTAAGAAAAACTGCCCAGGTTGCATTTTGGCAATAGTTATCCTTTAAGTATTGGTTTGAATGTAGGGCTGCAACAATGAATCGATAAAATCGACAAAAATCGATTACTAAAAGCGTTGGCAAAGAATTTCATAATCGATTCGTTGTGTCGCGCGACGCAGAGACATTTGGTTGTTATTATATATATTTAAAAAAAATTGAGCGCAGAGCGGAGTGGACACATTCGGTCTCTCTCCCGCACTGATGCCAGCAGAGTTCGGCACCTCATAAGCTGTGTTTCCATCCAAAAATGCGAATTTAACTTATGCGCAAAACATTTGAGCATAAAGCACCGTTTCTACATTATACATATATGCTGCCCCGATTTATATCAAACATGTTTGATATTTAAGCCTACTTTGGCAGCCAATGCTGCCCATGCTCGATCGCAAAACAGCTGGTGTACGGGTCGTTGGATAGTGGAGATGGAGAAAACTACTTCTATAGTTTTTGTAACACTGTCTGTACATACCACAACCGTAAGGAGAAAGAGTAGCTCTGCTGAGGTGAAATCGTCTCAGTTTTGAATAGGGCTGTGACGGTGGCACGTTGTTTTTTATATATAGCCTACACTTCAGTCAGCTAACAAGCAGCCTTAAAACGCTAAAATAAATCAAAGAAATAATATATTTAATTAAGAAAGTAGCCTAAGAATATTATATAGGTTATTAAACAAACATTCCTTGTAAAAAATGTCCGACATCAATTTTTGGCCGACTGAATTTCCAGTCCGACTGTCTTTTTTTCTCTTTCTCTTCCTCATTACACAGCTGCTGATTTTAATAGCAAACTGATTACATTTATTTTCGTTCCTTTAGTTTATAAAGTTAATTTAGAGATATATTTGGAACACTTTTTGTTTGTTAAATTCAAGTTTTTGTTTTTTAAAGTTATACCTAGCAAACATCGGCAGACAGATCAAAAGCCTGCTTAATTCATCGCGATTTAAATTAAAATCCATTGATATAAAAAACTTAAAACATATCACAATATTAGTTTAATCATTCAATCAATATAAATCCAAAGTTTGTGCGGAGAGAAGCGTGCTTTGCAGCGCATGGAGACGCCAGTGCAATGTGGAATTTCTTTTTTGCTCATAAAGGTAAGAGTAATTTACCACCCGGGCCGGAACTGTAAAGGGTCTACCTTAGTTTGTGTGTGCTAACAGTATCAACAAAATGTGCTCTTAAAGAAAACAAACAGAATACGCTTGATATCTTTGGTTTAAACAGGAGCGCTTCACAATAATTAACCGTAACCCAGGTAATCAAACCCCTCACAAACACAATATCTATAGAAAGCTTTAAGTTATTATTTTACTATAAAACGAAATAATTAAAATCGAAAACAAAACTCTTTCATTAGCTAATCCATAAAGATGCATTAGGCATTAATGAGCAGATGGCAGGATCGTCAATTTCATCTTTGCAACACTGAATCAGAAAATACTAGTTTATTAATAAGTAATTCGAATATTTTCTTAATTTTTGCCTTGACACATTCATGGTAATTACTTTTGCCTGGGCTTTGAGGCCAGTTTTGCGTGCATTTGAATGCGGAACTCTTCCAGCTGGTCGCTGCTGATGGCAGGACACTAAACACCGCCATGGCAGAATGAATGTAGCAGAAAGTTAGTCAAGTTATCCCGTTCCAGCGTGCAAAGTCATATGACTTTTTTAATGCGCACTGAGGAATTTAATTTGAGAGGCTTCTTGATGGGAAATGGAGCATGTACACCAAAGCAAGCCGCTGTCTTTACGGATAGTAATTTTAGTTTATTTAGTCTATATATTTGGCAGATGTAAAGCATACATGTGTATGTTTTTTGTGTTAGTCCATTTTTATTTTATTATTATTATTATTATTATTATTATAACAGTTCAAGGAGCAACATGTTCGTGCACTTTCTAAAGATTTTAGTTCTGTTTTTGAATAAAGGGTTGTAAATCCCTTGGTTTTTTTAATCCGATTCATCGATTAATCGAAAAAATAATCGACAGATTAATCGATTATTAAAATAATCGTTAGTTGCAGCCCTATTTGAATGTTTTCATACATGTTGAATTTTAGTGGTTTAGGTAACAGTAAGTGTTGAGGTTCAGTATTTTGTTATAATGAACAATGTATTTGGGTTTAAAAATGTATTTGCTACTTTTTAAGCCATGAACATGAGAAAATGATATTTGTTTGTGATTAATCTGAGCCTATGTGTAACATTTTTATGTGACCAGGAGTCACAGTGTATATCCTTGGTTTGAGTTTTTTAGCTGAATTTTAGCAGCAGTTCAGGGAACATTAAATGTTGAGGTTTAGGGCCCTATCTTGCACCGACGCAGCGCAGAGCCAAACGCAAGTGTCTTTGCTAGTTTAAGACAGACACAGTTGTTATTTTCCGTTCAGCGACCACAGATGTCAGCAATGAAAATGATATCTGTGATTGGTCTGATCCATGTGTGCCTACATTTGTATGCATTTACCTTTCTGTGTTTGTATTAAAATAAAAAAAGTTAATTTCAACAAAACTATTTGTTTTCTTTCACTTGTATCTGATGGATTATGCCTATTGTATTATCTCAAGCTAGAATATGTCTACCAATCAGTGGTACACGTTACTATGCTAAACATGATTAATATTTAATGGAAACAAAATAAATGGTGATTTAACAGGAAAATAATGGTATCACTGCTGCCAGTTATTTCCTGTTTTATTCTGTGATTCACAGTAAATTCCTGTTGAAAAACATTACGGGGAGTGCACTGTAAAAAACATTACCAGTAATTGACTGTTAAAGTAACAGGAAAATAATGGTAACCCTACTGCCAGTAATTTCCTGTTATTTAACAGGGAAATAATTAACAGTGTAGTCAAAGAGATTGAGAGGATTTTAAATAAATTATAAAAATATGATGCCCACAGAATAAGAGTTATAAGGTTCCAAAAATTGTTAACCCTTAGAATTTACATGCGTTGAAAGAAAATTATTATATAATTATGCAGCATCAGAGTGGGCGGTAGATGGGTGGGCTAGTATGAGCCAGACACTTTATAAATGAAAGAACAGAAAGGAGAGAAGAAATACTCCCTAACAGGAGGAGACCCACTCATGGCCTATAAGACAGACAATCATGGGAATCAATACTGCTTTCCTTCCATCAACTCATCTTGTATAAAGGGGAAGCACTCTAGGCATGAATACAATATCATCTACATGTTTGTATTATTGGTGTCAGCATGGACTGTGTTTCTGAACCTGCTGGTGATCATCTCCATCTCTCACTTCAAGAAGCTTCACACTCCAACTAACCTGCTCATTCTCTCTCTGGCGGTGGCTGATATGCTTGTTGGACTTATTGTGATACCCATAGAGGGTATCAAGCAAATTGAGACATGTTGGTACTTCGGTGACACCAACTGTGGACTGTTTGTGATTATCGTTAGTTTGCTTATTTCTACATCTCTTTGTAATTTAGTTTTAATTGCTGTGGATCGCTATATGGCTGTGTGTTACTCTCTAATATACCCACAAAAAATAACAGTGACTAAAACTTTAATAAGCATCTGTCTCAGCTGGTTTTGCTGTTTAGTTTACAATACCTGGTATGTAATTAGTAATGGATATTTTATCACATCAGACAGAACACTGTGTTACGGCCAGTAGTATTGTTTTGATTACTAACACTTGGAAATTTATTGATTTGATTTTCTCCTTTTTGTTTCCATGTACTGTGATCATCACTGCATATTTGAGGATATTTTATGTTGTGCAACAGCAAGTGAAAGTTATTAATGCTCAAATGAATGGTGTAAAATGTGTAAATGAAGATTCCTTGAAGAGGAAATCTGAAAGTAAAGCCGCAATGACATTAGGAATCATTGTGACAGCTTATTTGCTTTGCTGGATTCCATTCTACATCTGTTCTCTAACAAAACCCACAGCAATCTCTTCTAATATAATGACATTTCTAACATGGACCTTTTATATAAACTCAAGTCTGAATCCAATTGTCTATGCTTTATTTTACCGCTGGTTTAAAATATCAGTTAAACACATTGTAACTCTTAGAATTTTTCAGCCAGCATCCTCTCTGATGGACATTATTACAGATCATTCATGATTTGGGGTGGGTATTTTTCTAATTTTTTTTTTTTTTTTGAACTCCAAGCACAACCTCTGAGATCAATACCAGAAAATTACAGCTTATGTGAAATATATTCATGTGTTCAGGTATAGGAATACCATTCAATTATCAATGTAAATGTAATATTAAAGTTATTAACTCACATTTTACTTTTACTTAACAAAAATGGTGTTTTTAGATAATGTCTAATATGCCTTGTTTTCCAAGGCAGCGCAAAACTTATAAAAGAGACAAAAATGTGAAAAGGGAAATCCAATAAGTGGACAAATTAGTCTTTTATTCCTGTTTTGTTTTTTTGTTTTTTACCAAATAAATAATGCTTTTATTTTTTATGTTTGTTTTTTTTTTTTTGTTATGTTTAGATTTTGCAACACCTTGGTTGGCACACACTGCTTTTTAGGTGCGATATAAAAAATGTAACTTGAACTTGCAAATTAATATAAATGTTGATAGTAATTATATAAATGTATTTCATTAAACAGTGAATGCAGAAATAGAAATTAGCTCAATGTCACTAAAAATGGTTTGTTTATCTGGCATTTGTATACTGTATGCTGTGTATTCTTATTCCTAAAGTATCTTGCTAAATTCTCAAAATTGTGTGCAATAAAGCTTCTACAAATGCTTCATAATGTAGCAGCTCTGCAACAGCTACCAGTTATATTTTGCACCAATTAAAGACATTTATGTTAGCATTCCACAGGCTCTGCACCTTCCTGGTTCACCTCTCTCTTACCAGTCTACATCCCCTCTATAAAGCTGAAGTTGTTTTTCAAACATTTTTGTTCACTGTTCATTGCTGGTGAAATAATTTTCCCAACCCCATCAAAAGAGCTCAATCATGTGTGACCTGTGCTGAGCAAAATGAGCAAATTTACAAAAATAAATAATTATCTTCACAATGTTCACTATTTTAAATGGAAACTTCAAAATGTATGACTCAACTCAGTTAAACTGTTTGAAGTGGATAGATTCACCAAATTTGATTTTGACCAAAAAAATTGTCCTCTGAATGTTCCAAAGCTAAATCACCTAGCAAGCATACCTTAAAATCTCTGGTCAAACCATCAACACCAATCTACAAGAAAATATGTTTAACTACTGTTTTTCATGATACCACAATGCACTGTGTGGGGATGTTTTGACCAATCACAAAAGACATTAGTGTAAAACTTTTTCCCATTTTCCACAAGTTCACATGATTCTTTATGGTCTTAATGAAAAGTCTATAATATACTTTGATTAAAAATTCTCAACAGTAGTGTAAAAAAAGCCTTTTATCTTGTTAAAATCAGCATTGCAACATGGCCCCATTTTTATCATTGTAGGGTGGTTGTGTACACAAACTGCCAACACACATTAATGTTCAAACAACATGGAAAAGTTAGTTTTGCACCCGATGACCCCTTTAACATTTAGAATAATATTGTATATTCTATAACATCGGAGTGCTAACATCAGCTGTGTTTAGACTTAGCAGCAGGCCGCTGTCATGAGCCAGAGACCAGTTTGCAAAATGAGGTACTCCAAGTTAAAGGTTGTATCAGCGATTTCTAGCCTAAAACATAAAGTGTCAATTTCAGCTGACCTTTCTTCACAATCCGCTCGCTGCTTGCCCCATAAATTGTCTGTGAAAAAAAATGCGTCTCTCTGGTCAGCCTAGGGTCCGAGATATGCCAAAAAAAAAACAATCGGCACTACCAACCTTTCCACAGATAAACAAACAGTGTTCCAACCAATCAGCGTCAGGTGTTTGGTGTTGTGGACTTTCCTATTGGTGCAGGGATGTGAGGGAGGCGGAGCGAAAGTCCACAAGACCAAACCCCTGACGCTGATTGGTTGGAACACTGTTTGTTTATCTGTGGAAAGGTTGGTAGTGCCGATTGTTTTTTTTTTGGCATATCTCGGACCCTAGGCTGACCAGAGAGACACGTTTTTTTCACAGACAATTTATGGGGCAGGCAGCGAGCGGATCGTGATGAAAGGTCAGCTGAATTTGACACTTTATGTTTCAGGCTAGAAATCGCTGATACAACCTTTAAGAGGATTTAAAGCTAATTAGTTTAAACATGCCGCATTTTTTAGACATTGGGGGTGTAAATTGGGTGCGTTCATTCCTGTGATTCATGTAATGTTCAGTTCAGTTTCTTTTAACTTGTGTGAGCAGCGATCAATAATGCGATTAAACTCATAATCACAGCAAGCATAATCGGATTAACATAGGTGGCGCACGCTGATTTTAATCGAAATATACAGGCATGTAAGTACCTTAATCGCAGTATTGCTGCTTTGACCAGAGTGCGCATGTGCTCGTGACTTTACACGAAGACATGCCACGCACCTGCAGACAGGGACGGTGCTACACAGGGGCTATAGCCCCTTTAGAATTTTGATTATCCCCGGTTTTGCCCCACAAGCAGCTGAGATGGAAGAGTGCTGTCCCGTGCTGTTTGCACATAGGCCTATCTGTCACAATAATCTGCAACACGCGTCATGTGAGCGCAGTTTAGGCTACATTTAATTCATTAAAACATCACTAAGATTGATATGATGTGGTGTTAATTCGTTTAATGTTTAAATTAAGGTTAAAGTATGCACAGTTCTGATTATGCATTCATTAAAGTTGAGCGCGCAATCTTGTCTCAGGGAGCGCATGGTGCTGTCCAGTGTTGGAGTCTTTCCTTTCCTTTGTCTTTTTCCTTTTGCAAAGGTTTTGTCGTTGTCTTGTGTAGAGCCCTAAATTGCTGACATCTTATTAGAATTCTTGGTAAGAGTCTGGACTGACTCCGACCTGAGTCCGTCTTTTAGTCCACTTCTCCCAAAACAGCTTATGCTTCTTTTCAGCTATTAAAATAGTTAGTAAAATAGTTTTATATATAGGCCTAATAGAAATGCTATTATTTTTCGTTTCGTTTTTTTATTAAGTTAATTTAGAAAAACATTGAGCATTTTTTCCACGTTAAATATACGTTTTTTTTTAGACCAAGCGACCAGCGGCAGAACATGAGTTGTTATGCTTGATCAATTTAGACTTCTTAAATCATGGCTACTTGCCTAAAATATAATCTATAAATATTAAACAGTTCAAGCATAATTAAATGTTAGTTTAAACGTTAAACCTATAGATGTGCGCTGTTAGACTAATATCCTATAGGATATTGTTTGTGCGGAGAGAGGAGACTACCGCGCGCCTTACAGGACATGTTGTATTGCAAACATCTTAAAATATGCCGACTTTTTTGCTCGTAAAGGTAAGAATAATAGGCTACATTATTCGTAACTGTAAAGGGTCTACGTTTATTTGTGTGCATTCACAAACAAAATCAACATTATTTTGTAGTATTATTGGAAATAATCGCATTATTCGTGCGCAAGTAAACGTAGTCAATGTCTAAAGTTGTTTAAAAATGTCTAAGCATTGGCTAAAGAGTAAAAAGAAAATAGAATGTACATTTCTGACCACTTGAATAAATAAGTTTTTTTTTTGGCATTGTTAAGAATCTGTTATCAAAAACCAAAAAAGATAATAAAAAGTCGTTGCCGTAAAGTGTGCAAAGTTGTAGCGATATTAGATCCTAATAGTGTATTTTGAGAATAAAGGCATAACAAATTAAATTAAATTAAAAACTGGAGAGCATTGTATTTTGTAATTGCATGTGATTCAGCGCAACAAACGAGTAACTCAGCACAGATATTTCTTGTGTTTTGGACTTTACGGCTTTCACAACCCTTCAAACATCTAACCGCACAATTTTTAATGAGGGTCATTCGTGTCACTTTTAAACTTGCCATTTCACCTTTCACCTTCCCCCCAACATATGAATAAAGGTGAGAAGAGCTGGCTTGGCTCCAGGGGTGGGGGGTGTGGGGTGTTAAAACCGGATGCATTAAATAAAATGCTTCAGCAGTGGCCAGCAGTGTTGGGCAAGCTACTTAGAAAATGTAGTGAGCTAAGCTTACAGTTACTCTTCATTAAATGAAGCTCCACTACACTAAGGCTTAATTGCAATTCTACCCCTTACCCTCTTACACTTTGCCCTTCCCCTCCGTTTGGCGCATTTACGTGAAGTGCTAGGGGTGTCTCATTTCTCGTTTAGTTGGAGGGGTAGGGGGAAGGGGAAGGGCCAGATAGCCCTCCAAACAAAGATTTTTCGGGACCTCACTTCAAACGAAGGGCTAAGAGAAATTTCCATTTTCCAACATGCCTGCTCACTCGAGCAAGCAGACTCATTACTATAGGTAATTTAAGCCATTTATAAGGATTTTTATGAAATTTTTTCATTATATGTATAAATCAATTTTGTGTTTGTGTTTATGGTGTTGTTCTGTAAATAAACGTTTGCAAAAAATCGCTAAAGTTTGCTAGCAGATAGCACTTATTGCACTGATTGATATTACAAAATATATTTTTTATGTCATATACACTTGACTGCAAGTTAGAAACATGAAAGGCCATGTGGCGCGGGAATTTGCAATGGTGTGTAGTGGACGTATACGCAGGTACAGTGTACGGCCTATATCAGGCTTCTTTGCGTACACCTAGTTTTTAAATCCCCTATGATGCGCATTAGTCAGTAGTGTCCTGCATTAACCAAAATCATGGCGGTCCACCACATCCACTCATATGTGAATAAATCGAAACAATTGCTTAAAACACCCAATAAAGACAGCGATGATGCAATCAGGACCTTGGTGCCAGCTTGCTTTGAAATGTATTTGATAATTGCCCCCGCCTTGTCTCCCACACCCCAGTCATTTAAATCAGTACATAATGTTGAAAAAAATACGTTACAATTAAAAAGAAGATTTTTACAATCAGAAATTTCTTAAACCAGTGAACCCCTGTAGACATTTCAGTCCAAGGATCCAGTAAACGAATGCGCTCAAATGAAAAGTTCAAAAGGAAATTCACAAATGAAGCATTTACCCACTTCTCAAGGCACCACAGATTTGCAATTTGCCGTGCATGTGATAACGCATTGTTTGTTTTAGGGCTGTCCCCGAATAGTCGAAGATTCGATGCATCGATATGCGGAGCCTGATTCGACCACCGATCTCACAGTCGAATCTTCGCGGGTGAAACGAGCATCATACCATTTTGCCAATACGGGGGTGCTCAATGTCTAATTGCACACAGAACTACTGGTTTTGTACGGTTATATTAAGTTATATACAGCCTTTGATTATGATAATGCAGTAAAAACAAAAGTGAAAAGAAAGAAGCCTTCAGTAAATATTTTTAACGTGTTTGTGAATAAATCCAACCACCCCTGTGACTAATTTAATTTTCACTTTCCCTGATGCATAACGAGATGAGGATTGAGGACCATCTTGACGGCAGGGATGGCGACGATCACACCGAACGCGTTTTTGCAGTTGGAGGCGCGTCTTTTGAATGGTTTTCTGTTGGCAGTGAGCGTTCTGCACGCTGTTTATGTGCGCCCGGCGCCTCGCGTTTTCGCCACCTGCTGCGCCTCGCGGTGGAGAAACCTTTGGTGTCTATCGTGGGTAACCCGGAGCTGTATTATTTAGGGTTTCTGCTAATATGACAGTTTACTTAACAGCAAAAAACTAAGATTTTAGAGCGCTAGTGCTATAATCCTTTGAATTGACTGACAGGACCGCTGTTTTGGTCGTTGCTTAGCAACATAAAAAAACCGCAGCACACTGCTCTTTCATTAAAAGTCACCAAAAAAGGCAGTGCTGTGCGCCTCACGTTTTTAGAACTAAAAGACGCGTTCTGTGTTTTTATTTAAACCTAAATAAGTTTGTCTGTCAGTTGGCAGGCAGTTTTGGTCGCTTATAAAATAAAATAAAATAAGACTATAGTGTCGTGCCCCTCCCAACCCATTCACACACGCACATAAGCCTAGATGATTCGACTATCGGTCGACTATAGAAAGATTCGAAAATTCTGATTCGACTATGAAAATTCATAGTCGGGGACAGCCCTAGTTTGTTTTGCTTACGGCCAGATGTGTACATGTGAATGAACGGTTCGTACACTGTACATTTGTACTTTTTGCAACGCTAGAACATTTTTTCAACATCTTGAAATGTGTAATAAACATCGGCGCATGTCCTCTGATGTAACATTAGGAACTAGCGACGACGCTCGACGACGTATAACAGTGTTGTAGTGGTTTCCCATTCCTTAACTAAGCTAAGCTACAGCAACACGGCAAAAGTAGTTTACTAGCTATTTTTCTAAATGTAATTTTTCTACATGGTATGAACCATCAATATACCAAATCAATGCTTTCTCAGTGGTCAATAAAATTGTCAGTCATACAGGCATAGAAATTCAGTTTACTTGTTTATTCAACAACGCTTCCAAACCAATTTGGCAACAAAAATCAGCATCATTTACAGGGCTGGATTTATCTCTTATTGTGACATAGGCAAACAAAATTTTGGGGGATTTTGAAGTTTGAAGTATCAAGCATAATATATCCGCTCCTCGAGTACAAAACCTTTTTGGACTCGCCTTGAGAGAGAAATGTATCTTTACGGATTACATAAACGAGTTTTTGTTTTCAATTTATTTCGTTAAGTAATAAATTAAAGCTTCCTATAGATATGATTATCATATCTGTAGAAATTAATACAATATTAAATAATTACATAGGCGATGCTGTATATGCTAATGATGTCTGTGCGCAATGTAGACAGCATTCACAAGTTTCTCATGAATAAACATTAGCCTACATAAATTACTTAAAATTTAATAGCCTCACAAGCAACATTTTATGCATCCCAGAGTCTTGTCCATTAACTGACATCCTTTTTTTTCCATAATATTTGTATTATTTGTTTATATTCGTTATTTTCACCTTTATTTTGATCTCTTTACAAAACATTCTGAATGTTTTTATTTTGAATCGCTTAATATAAATAACTTTATGTATATATGCTATTTGCCATTTATTTTGCAATTATTGTAAACGACAATTATGCCAATAAAGTTTTGACTTTTTGATTGTATTTATGCCCCTGTGTGACCATAAACGATTTACAAATGGAACTAATGATTCACTCGTCATTGAAACACTATAGGTTATCTATTAATTAGATGAAATAAAATGAATATTATATACATATATATATATATATTTGAATATGTTATATTCAACCTAATAACTGCATTCCAGTAAAAATCCCAGCCATATAGCTTAATCAAAGCTTTAATGGCATTTCAGCATTTATCTTTTTGATTCTGAATGTTAAAATTATCGAAATGAAAGGAAAATTAACGAATATAAGCGAATAATGTCCGAAGAAGATGTCCCCTCCAGGGGTCCATTCTTCGTACCTCGCTTACTACATCCAAGATCAAATGACACATCTAAGATCAAATCATCGCGCTAACTATGAGCTCGCTATTCCGGTTCTCCGAACGCACCTGTTGTTGATGATTAGTATAGCTGGATGAAGTTATTTGAGATCACTGGGTGGCTTAAAAGGGGATACGTATCGATAGTAGAAACATTGATCGGCAACTCTTTGATTGGTCGGCGAACATGACGAAGGAGCGCGCTCAGTATTTTTCTGCAGCAGAGCAAGAACTCTTGATTGAGGGATTTCAGGAGTTTCAGAGTTTATTTAAAACGCAAGGGAACACTGCAAAGGCTGGAAAAGCAAGGAGAGAGGGCTGGCAAAAAGTTGTGAACACATTAAATGCGTTAATGCTGCCCGTGTTACATGTTTTTTCCTTGATATGTTATTTTATTTATATTTTTATTTTTTTATACACTACTGTTCAAAAGTTTGGGGTCAGTAAGACTTGTAATAGTCTTTAAAAAAGTCTCTTATACTCATCAAGGCTGCATTTATTTGATTAAAAATACAGAAAAAACAGCAATGGTGCAAAATGTTTTTACAATATAAAATAATGTTTTTTTTATTATTATTTTAACATACTTTAAAATAGAATTTATACCTGTGATGAAAAGCTGAATTTTTATCAGCTGTTACTCCAGTCTTAAGTGTCACACGATCCTTCAGGAATCATTCTAATATGCTGATTTATTATTAGAATGATCAATGTTGGATAATATCAACAGTTGTGCTGCAAATATTTTTTGGAACCTGTCATATATATACACTTTCTTGCAAGATACTTTTCTTTTCCCACGTGAGTAAGTCCGCGTCAGTCGTGCTCTTTAACCAATCAGATGTGACCTCGCCATTTCAACCAATCATAACCCGCCAGGAGCGCAGCCTAAATCCTGTTTACATGAAATAAACCTGCTCCAGAGGAGGTTTAAGCTTGCAGAGCTGTTGCTATGACAGCAAGTCCAGGATGAGCTTCGAAGAACCAAACAATCCAAGATCATGCCAAATCGTCAACAATCAAATCCAGCTAACTTAGTTAGCGAGGTACGAAGAACGGACCCCAGGTCACCGTACAAACAAGCTACAAATTTAGCTTAGAGAGATGTTTGCTGCCGCTTCAGTTCAGTGCTTTACATGACTGCCCCCTACTAATCATGTCTTTCCTATGTCAATGTATTTTCCGTGTTCCCTTGGAATACACCGGCGTCACGCGAGCATTTTAAATGGCCAGATTTAAGATCCTAGTATGGTGACCCATACTAGGAATTTGTGTTCTGCATTTAACCCATCCAAGTGCACACACAGTAGTGAACTAACACACACTGTGAACACACACCCACACACCCAGCCCTGCGAGGTTCGGTCAAAGGGACTCACCTCAGTCGTGGTATTGAGGGTGGAGAGAGTGCTGTACATTCACTTCCCCCACCTACAATCCCTGCCGGACCTGAGACTCGAACCTGCAACCTTTGGGTTACAAGTCCGACTCTCTAACCATTAGGCCACGACTGCCCCAAGTACTACTGCTTAGAAACTGACTAGTTAAAACCAATCATATAGCAACAATGTTTAAACTCATACTAAAACATCTACATGGCTTGTTTCCAGGCTTCAAAGGCTTTCAAAGCTTCCCTATTTACTTTTAAATCACTGATATTTTACTTAAATATGAAAAAATATATAAATGATTTGTGTATTCATGTTATTGTTGAAACTTTTCAGTTAAAAGACAGACACCAATGTGAAAGGACACAAATTGAAGGCATGCACATTTAAGTTGTCTAAAAGTTAGTGTTTTTGCTGGCATACCTGATGGTAAATATATTTCAGGGATGATCATTTCGGTAAATTTTCCTGACCGACAACCGCTGCTCGTTATATATTAATATTATATATTAACTGATAAAATTAGAATAATAAATTAGTTTAAACTAAAAATAGAATGCACGAGCATCTGTGATGATACATAAAAATACAAGCAAATGTTTTATTTTAACGTGCAAACAGCAGCATACAAAGCAACAACAAAAACTGCATTCATATACTCAAATTATCACGCATGAACAGCGCTTCTGAGAACAGAGAAAATCAGAATGAAAAAAAAAAGAATAATATAAATAGGCCTACACTAAATATGTAAAAATAATAATAATAATAATAACTACCTAATTAACCCTCTGGGGCCGACGGTCACGCCGGCGTGACCAACCTACTTTTTTTAAGATCAGCGCAAAAGACACTAAAAATGCTCTGTCAGTTTTAGTCATACAAATTAGAGATATACATCATTGGAAACTGTAAAGTGTGTACTTTTATTTGTGCACACTCACAGGAACAGCAGAAAGTTGTGCTTTTTTATTTAGAATAAAGAAAACAAACAGGGTGATTTCTGTTTTCTCTGTCTCCGCGAACTGCTTTTAGAAATGCGTTACTTAAATCATTCAAACTCGGTGAATACTCAGCACACAAACAGAAAAGTGGTATCTACTGAAAGCTTGAGATTTATGCTTTTAAACGAAGTAAGTTTGATCAAAAACCAATAATCTGTGATAAATTAATCTATATGAAACCAAGGAGATGTCTAGTCTATCCAGTTCCAACTAATTATCTCTAATGTGACCGCGCCCACTATCGCGAAATCTTTTGCCATGCAAATTAGCCATGTGCTGCAGGCGCGGCAAGGACCGGAGTATCTGTATGCGAGGAAACTCCCACATCACCGCAACAAAGCAACATGACTTCAAGTTCATCTTGGTTACAGTTTGTTCCTGAATTAAGATATGCTGTGAGGAATTAGACTTATATTTACCACGATCATAAGAAGGACGTGATGCGACGCAAACCCAACAGGAGGAGACATTTACATGAGTAAGTCTTACTTTCATTTTCCTACTAGCTTTCGCTGTTGTTTCCTTTGGCAAAACATGTACACATTTTACTAGTTAGACTTATTCCAAACTAAAATTCCTGACTTAATCAAATGAAACATTATGAAGTACGTTTGATTGCATCTCACACAATGGCAGGATATTTATAATGTTCTAGAAAAACGATGTGATTATGACTGTGAGATGCATTTATGACGATATCTTTATGACTGTAGAATCATACTTATTAATTTATTTATTTTATTGTACAACAGTAGGGTGAAATATAATATATAATATAATATGAGTGCTTACACTGAATGTGTGTTTACATCACGTTTGTTAGTAATATAGTGCTAAACGATAATTATTAGTTTCTCAGATATTACATGTCCTTTTTTACATTAGTACAAATGCTAGAGTATAGACTGTATTCTGACAGATGATCCTGATATGATTTTTGATTTGTTTTGTTTTTGTAGTGATCTCAAACCTGCTCAAAAGTGAATCCTGCCCTCTTTCCCTTGAGTCCCTTCAAACTGTTTTCCTGTGAGAGCACTAGAAACTTGAGATGTTCAACTACACTGATATTCTAGTGTAAAAAAAGTTTTTGACTTTTTTTGTGTGCATGCAAAATAGCAGGTAAGATTTTTCCTGTTTCATTTGTTGAACAGAATTCAGAAGAAGTTTTCAGAAATGCCACAAAGTCTGTGCACATCCGTGTGGTTAGATGAGGGAGCTCAATAATGTGTCTTTGACGTTCATTATGTATGTTTTGTTTATACAGTGTAGTAAATAAAATAAAAATAATCTAAAACTCCATTCTCTGAATCTTCTCACATTGTTTCTTGTTCTGCTAGTGAAGTCAGGCATTGATGGGGCCATTAGGGAGGGCTCTTTTGTCTCTCAGGTGTGAATTGCTAAATATTCATGGGCCATTGCCACACCTATGAATAATCCCTTTCGATCACAAAACATGTTTTATAAAATTTAAATCAATATATTGTTTTCTCTGAACGAGTGAACGAGATGATTTTCACATCATTTGGTTGAAAAAATTCTAACCTACGACATCCAATTATCTAAAGTCTTGTAAAGAAATGTCCTATAAGTCGTTCATGGCCTTATTTCAGTGACTTCAAAACTTTAGATTTTCAATAACCACGCATAAACATAGTTTTCTCAAAAACACAAACATGCACATTAATGTTGCTTGCATATTATTGTAGCCCAATATGTGCTGATTACAATGTAATCTGACTTTAACCATTCATATGTTTTTAAGATACTGAAAAAAGCACAAATGTCAGGGCATGTCAAAACTTCTTCAGGGCCCCAAAACACCTCAGACCCCAGAGGGTTAAGATGACAAAACTAAAACACACTGAATCCTTCTATGCGCTTTGAAGAAAGGTACCAGTCTTGTTCTTCTCGTCGGACATAAAAACATATAGCAGGCCAGCTTATACCTCAGTTTTTAACATGCGGAAATGCTGTACGGATAGACTGGGATGCTGTCTGTTAACGCTTAGATCCGTGACAAAAACACTTAACAAAAATCCTTTCAATTTGCGGTTCGGGTCTTTTCATCCACTAGTCATATGTGGAGAAACGTGTTTTCACAGCATTCAATAGCCAATCATAGACATTTCTGTTGATTACATTATAGCAATGGCCAATCAGAGGCGGATATGTTACGATCCTCTCACCACTCAAAGGCCCAATCCCAATTCTATTTTCTACCCTTCCGCCTACCCCTCGCCCCTTCCCCTTGTCCCTTGAAACAAAGTGTAAAGGAGAAGGGCTAAAATATTTCCCCTAAGAAATGGGACACCACTACAACACTGTTATACGTCATCATACGTTGTCGCTAATTCCTAATGTTACGTCAGAGTACATGCGCAGATGTTTATCACTCATTCCAAGATGTCAAAATGTTGTCATGTTGCAAAAAGTACAAATGTACGGTGTACGCAACGTTCATTCACATGTGGCCGTAAGCAAAACAAACAATGCATTATCACATGCGCGGCAAAATGCTAATCAGTGTAGTGGTGCCTGGAGAAGTATATATGCTTCATTTGTGAATTTCGTTTTGAACTTTCTATTTGAACGCATTCGTTTTCTGGATCCTTGGACTAAAATGTTTACAGGGGTTCACTGGTTTAAGAAATTTCTGATCGTAAAAATCAGCTTCTTTTTATTTGTAAGGTATCGTTTTTATTATTATGTACTGATTTAAATTACTGGTGCGGTGAGCGGGCGCATTAGGCGCAATCATTAAATACATTTCAAAGCAAGCCGGCTCCACGGTCCTGACTGCATCATCACTGCCTTTAATGGGTGTTTTGAGCAAATATTTACATTTATTCACAAGACTGGATGCGGTGGACTGCCATGATTTTGGCGAATGCAGGACACTACTGAATAATGCGCATCAGAGGGGATTTAAAAAGTGGAAATTGCTGTGCCACTGGTCTTTATGTTTCTAACATGCAGTCAAGTGTATATGACATAAAATATATTTTGTAATATCGTGCAATCAGTGCTATCTGCTAGAAAACTTTAGCGATTTTTTTGCAAACGTTTATTTACAAAACAACACCATAAACACAAACACAAGATTGAAGGTAATATAAATATAATGAAACATTGTCATGAAAATCCTTATTAAAGGCAAAAATTACTTATATTCACGAGTCTGCTTGCTCGAGTGAGCAGCCATGTTGGAAATTTCTCTTAGCCCTTCGTTTGAAGTGAGGTCCTGAAATCTTACCCCTCCAACCAAAAGAGAAATGAGACACCCCTACCCCTTCACGTGAACGCGCCAAACGGAGGGGTAGGGCTAAGGTTCAATCCCAATTCTACCCCTTAGCCCTACACTTAGCCCTACCCCTCCGTTTGGCGCGTTCACGTGAAGGGGTAGGGGTGTCTCATTTCTCTTTTGGTTGGAGGGATAGGGGTAAGGGGAAGGGCCA